>NC_085137.1:46441550-46741550 GCF_035046485.1 Aedes albopictus
TACACCAGGAGTTCCTTCAATAATTTCAGCTGAAGTTCCTTCAAGGATTCATCCTGGAATTCTTTTGGAAATGTCTCTCCTGGAGCCAGGTATTGTCGACATGCATAGTGCGGCGCGAAAAAAGTCAGTGCTTCACGCAATTTCAAGTGCTGGTCTCCCATTTTGGCCGAGAGACAAAGACGTATGTGTGAGTGCTTTAATATCGGTGCGCTCTAAGGAGAGAGTGCTTGGCACTGTGCTTGTCACAGTGCATTTGTTTGGTACTTTCAATATACAGAAAAATACTTAATAAATTGATTATAGAGTTTGTGTTTTCGGCAAATTTGTCAAGCTTGCCAACAAGTGATGGATCGTTTGATTCGAAATTTCACCAATCTTGCGTAGAGTCAAGCACAGAGACAAACACAGTGAGATTGTATACGACAGAGTGCGAGATTGCATGTACTCGTTTCCCACTAGTTTGTTGTGTTGTCTCGTAGTAGCGTGTGCGGCGCGCAAAGAGCTTTGAGTCGCACCCTATCCCTGCCTGGAGTTCCTTCTGATATCCCTCCTGATATTTTTATCATCCAAGTGACATTTTTAAGTCCAATAGATTTCAAGAGGTTATAAACACCATCATAAAGCGCAAATAGAATCATCTTGGTTTAACGGCGGTTCTCAAAACTTTTTGAAAGCAAATACGACATCAAATTGTTACTTGGGCAAGGATCCCTCCTGTAATTCTTTAGGGGATCCCTCTTAGAACTCATGCAGGATCATGGAGATTTTGCAGAAACTCTTCCAGAAGTTCCTATGGAGATTTCTCTAGGAGTTCTCTCAGGTACTCCTACAGAAAATCCTCCAGGGATTAATCCAGGACATCCTTCGATGATTCTTGCAGTAGTTCTTTCAGGGATTGCTCCAGAAGTTCCTTAAGGCAATTCTCTAGGAATTCCTTCAGGGATCTCCTCAGTAGTTCTAAAAGAATTCAGGGATGCCTTCAGGTGTTTTATCGGGGATTCCTTCAGAAGTTTTCTCAGCTATTTCAACAGGAGTTTCCTTGGGTATTCCTATTGAAGCTCCCTCAGAGATTCTTTCAGGAAGATTCAGGGATGCCTCCAAGGGATCCATCAGGAATTCCTCCAGAAGTTTCTTCAGGAATTCCTACAGGTGGTTCTTTGGAGATGAGTTAAAAAGTTGTTCCAGAGATTCCTTCTGAAGTGCCTACAGGAATTCCTACAGATATGAGTCCCAGAGTTCTTTTAGAGATTCTTCCAGTAATTGCAGGGATTGATGCAGCTGCTTCTTCATAGATTCCACCTGGAGTTCTTTCAGAGTTCCTTCAGAGATCTCTGCAGGATTTTCTTCAGGGATTCTTATAGGTGGATCCAAGAATACTTCCAAGAGAATTCAGAGATTTCCTAGAAGTGACTTCAGGGATTCCTGCAGATGTTCATTCAAGGATAAGTCTAGTGGTTCTTTCTAAGATTCCTCCAGGAGTTGCGCTAATGAATTTCTTTTTGGTAATTTTCCAGAAGTTTTCACGAATGCCTCCAAGAATTACATCAGAGATTTCTCCAGAAGTTCCTCCAGGCACTCCTCCTGGAGTTACTTCACGAATATTTATACATAGGAGTTCCTTCAAAAATTTCTTTAGGACTAAAATCAGGCATATGTCCGTTTCTGTTGCCCAACCATCGAAATGAAGAACGATTACACGATCGCAAATGAAAAGACTACGCGGAATGTTGTTACGAGCTATCGTGTATTTCATGTTTCTCTTGAAACGTTCACTTATGGACTAAAAGGTATAACATAAAAACAAATAACATACACTTCTGCAATGCTCATCGTGGCAGTGCTGCCAGTTTTAAAAAAGCGCTCACTGTTCATCCAACAGTTTCCTCAAGGAGCTCCTACAAGAATTTCTCCAGGATTTCTTTCAGGGATTCCTCCAGGTTTCCATTTGAAATTATTTTAGGGATTTCTCCTGAAAATTCTTCGGGAATTCCACCTGAAAATCTTTCAGGAATTCGTCCTGCAAATGCTTCGGAATTCCTCCTAGTAATTCTTTCTTTTTTTCTGTATTAACGAGACTTTTAGCCCTAGGCTAGTTCATCTCGGGATTCACACTTTATTTCCATTCCGAAGAAAGAACTCACATTAAATTTTTACGAATTTGGCTGGAAAGGAATTCGATCCCAGGTCCTCGGCGTGATTGTCACGTGCTTTAACCATCACCGCAGATCCGCTCCACCTGGTAATTCTTAGCGGTAATTCTTAGCAGATTCCTTTTGGAGATCGTTTAGAAATCCTGTCTGTCTGTCTGTCTGTCTGTCTGTCTGTCTGTCTGTCTGTCTGACCGCATGCGGAAAATACCGATCGGTGTGAAATTTTGTATGGAGGTATGTTCGAGGCCGGGGATGGTTCTTAGTTTGGTGTGAGATCTCTCTCTCCGGTCTCTAGAACGAGGGGCTCCCATACAAATGACTTTGCGGGGAACGTCTCTATGGAGCTGCATGTCAAAAAGCACTGTAGGCAGGCAGTACAACGTTTGCCAGGACAGCTAGTACTGAATGAATGGAATGAACCTTTGGCCGAACACTATTGGACCAAATGCAATCTGGCCAAATAATTCGTTTGACCGAATTATGATCAGTACACGGAATGGCATTCGGCCAAATAACTCAGAACCTTTTTTTTTCATCAATGCAATGCTTTGATTTTCTGTTTTTAGATTTTTATATTGAAAAATTCATAAATTGGATATTACATATTTTCTAGCGGATGCGTGCCACCCCTGGAACATGCTAGCTTCACCATTGGAAACAATGTAGACACATTATGCTCATATGTACCACCAATCCAGTACCATTCCTTCCCCATACTGATTGGCACCGAGCTGACGAAGATGGATAAATGGCCATTACCGGCGAATTTGCTGAGGGCCTCTTAAACTCTTTTTTCACCTTAGCCCTCATGCCGCCGAATACTGAGCGAGTGCCCCATGCCGCAGCACTTTGGACGGACGGACGAACGACGAAGACGATGCGCAATCGCACAAAGCTCGAAGCTCGAAATCCGGGTGACCGGGTGCCGATGAGATTCCGAACCGTTGCGCTTCAGGGCACCCGAAATGTCAGTTTAACATTTCGATAACATAACTCAATCGAGTGTGGATGTGATTCGGCGGGTGCAAGCACGATTCAATTAACGAAAGGGTTTCAGATCAGAGGAAAAAAAAGAAACAACGTGGAATGCCGAAATTGGAGCATAAATCCATATATGGGGATGGGCACTCTTCTGGTCCGCGCGTTTCGTGAGATGGCACTTTAACGCAATGTAAGTGCTTGCGGATTGCAGAGTACGTAGCGATTCTCGACCGACTAGAGGTGATTAGTCGATGTGTTGCAGGTACGGATCGAGAAAAAAAAAATTTGATTGTAGCAGAGCGTAGTTTCGATCTACGGACCTCTGGGTTATGGGCCCAGCACGCTTCCACTGCGCCACTCTGCTTGTTGTGCTTCACACTGATTACATCGGATCAAATACTTTTTCATTTACGAAACGTAACATTTTGATCCACATTTTTCCCGAATGGTAATCAATCTTAATCTTCATTAACAGATAAACCCTGACCCGGCCCGGCGCAGCTTAGGTAATCCCTCGTTTGCGTTTCCAAACCCAGCTTTGTCTTTGACAAATGCGTGCACACTTAACCCACGCACCTCTCGAGGCTGCTCACCTTATTTGCAGACGCAGAGTCAGTGGTATGGTATGACTTTCAGGCCTAATCAATCATAAACACACGCACTGGGTCGGGTCGGCTCGATGTCAGTCGATGATAGTCCTGGTTCAGCACTTGGTTGTGCTATGGAGCAGATAGAGAGCTTCTACCTAATTATCAGCGAGAGCTGCGGGGGCAAACCACGCCGACCGTTGTTGTTGCGCCATTCAACAGTCAGTCAGTCAGTCGTCGAAACGGGTCCAAGATCAAGTAGGGGAACAGAGCCCAAAATGCCAAGATGGGGTAAAATGGCCCAACGCATAAAATCATTCCTGAATGGGACTTGATCATTGCTATAGATGAATGGTGTCAAGATATGATTGCATTAAACATTCTTCTAGAAGCTAGGCCGCCAAACCCACGGAAAATCTTTTGATTTGCCATTGAAAATTGGCAACTTCCGGTTTTTCGTGCTTGCAATTAAGGTTTTCGGGTGATTTTATTACCAGCCAAGTGTTTCCAAGTAGATTGAGGCACCCATGGAGGCGCATGGTTGTTGAAGTCTACGCTATCCATGTTAGGGGTCATTCAAATATGACGACCATCGTTTAGCGGGGAAGGGAGTGACACTCCTTGTATTGAGTATACGAAAAAACGTGACAGAGGGGTGAAAGTAAGTCGAAAATGCCAGAAAACTGATGGACGTAATTTTTGAATGTTTTCATGAAGTGGCATCTTACCCCATGGGAGATGGGCTTTTTGCACCACTTCCGTTTTACGAACCAGTTTTTGAAATCGCAAAAAAACGATGAAAATGCAATAATTTAGTGAATATTTTTGTTGAAGCATCGAGCAAATATTGTCTAGTTGCTGTTACCACTTTGAAAGCCTAACAAATGAGGCTATATATCATTGAAAACGATGAAAGTTTGAAAAATGGCATATTGCCCCACTTTCCCCTAGCAAGCGATCTTCGTGCTGCAGCAGGTTGATCTCGTGATATGCTGTGGGTAGGTGTGGGTTATACACATAGCCGCAAGGCGAGGGAGACACCGCAGCGCAGAAGTTGGAATGAAAACCTCAAAAAATGACAGTAGAGCCGTTTCACCGCATGGTTCTCCATTGGGACGGTTGTCGACGACCACGACGACGATGACGGGGTGATGCGGGCTACCGAAACGCATTGATTTGGGGCGCGTTGGGGGCAGTAGCCAAAAACATGTTAGCATTCCTTTTTGAGCTGCCTGTTTCCGATTGATAAATCACTACAATGTCTCCATGTAAGGAACGTTCAGCAAGATCACCACGTCTTAAATCTGTTACTGTTTCTGAGGAATGCTTTCAACACAGTGGATAGATTCGACTGGTTTTTCATACTAGAATGACGATATATCGTCGGTCAAGAGCGTTGTTCTCCCGAGATTTTTATTGAATGCGTTAGGGGTTATCCCTTTATTACGTAAGACAATTTCTCGATTTTTCGATACATCCATCCCTTTCCAAGATTTTTAGTATGAAACTCCAAATATTTTTGTTTGTCGCGCAACCTTTCCCAAATCAAAATCATTACGTAAAGATAGTAAAGGATGGTCCCTAACGTGGTTTTCTAAATAATTTGCATGTTCTTCAAGAGATCTATGATGATAATTGTCTGATACTGATGCATTATTATAAGTACCCTCGTTGACTTTCTTTCGGATTCTAAGCAACTTTTTTGCGATTTTCTAATTTATTCTTAACATAGGGTTGGTAATTCGCCAATTGTAGAACACTATCCAAACGTTTAACAGTTTCTGAAAATTGTTTTGTAAATTTAATTTAAGTTACTTTCGCCAAATTTGAACGGCTGATATTGCGAAATTTGCACTTCTATAGACCGGGCCTGATTTCACTATTATCACAGTCGAATGTCGCACACGACTTCGCAGCGGCTAAAGTTCACAACTTTGCTATGGCTCATGACAGGGTCATCGCGCGCAAATGGTGTAAATTATCGCTGAGAAATGAAAATTCAGTGGATTTTAAAATACATTAGTGACCCGATTTTGTCAGCCCTTTTCAGAACACACTTTTTGCTCTCCTCAAAAACCTGAACAGTTTTTCAAACTTTTTATCCCTCTATGTTCTGCATTTAAGCTGTAGTTTGTCGATAAACATGAATTAATTGGTTAAAGTTTGACCATAAGATAACGAGAGCAAATAGTTTGTCGGAAAATGGGGCTGGCAAAATCGGGTCCTTACTGTATCACAGAAATCTAAACATTAACGAGAAACCCAATATAGAAGCGTTCACATATGGGCAAGGTTGTTAGAAACCAAAGATGGCTGCCGCAATGGCCGCCTTGCAATTCGTTCAAAACTTCAAGAGCACAAATCTGATAATTGAAAAGGCGTTTGACGGATCTCCAGATTTGTGCTCACAAAAACGTGAGGCAAAATGCAGAATTTGGAAAGTGGGTGCAAGGGACCTTCACCATAAGTGCACCGATTTGTTAACAAAGTAATAAATATTTTTCATAAGAAACATTTATTGAAAGGCTAAAATATAAACGACTCAAAAGAAAGTGATCATTCTTCATAAATAATTCCAAAAGTGCCAGTGAAGAAACAGGGGTGTAAGCAGTCATAAATGACAAAAGTTCCATAAACAAATAAAAAAATGCATAAATAAATCAAAAGTTTCCATAAATAATTGATTTTTGAGCAATTAAAAAAGTCAAAAATGCAATGAATAAATCAACTGTTGCAATAAAAAAAGCCATTTTTCCCACCAAATAACTTCGAATTTTCCATAAATAAATCCGATTTTTCCATAATAAATTAGAAAATTCACAATAAAAAAATATGATAGTTGAGGAACTGAGGCGGCAGAAGGCCGCCAAAGTTTCCGATATCCGATGCACCACAACTGCATCGTTTCGGTTCTAGGCAAACCACAGATCCAAGAATTTACCCGGTATAATGCAAACATAGATGTTATCCCTTTTTTAGGTCCGACGAGCGATAGCGAGTTCGGACAGCAAACGATTGCTCGGTAAATTGCAATCACAGTTAGGCAAGCTTTTCAGTCGTTACAGTCATATAAGTGCGATTCAGCATTTCACTGCCACATACTTTCCTGCATTTGTTTTTCATGGGTAATTTAGTCATTTTTTATTGCATTTTTTGTATTTTTTATTGCTTTTTCGATATTTTTTTATTGTGTATTTTCTAATTTATTATGGAAAAATCGGATTTATTTATGGAAAATTCGAAGTTATTTGGTGGGAAAAATGGCTTTTTTTTATTGCAACAGTTGATTTATTCATTGCATTTTTGACTTTTTTAATTGCTCGAAAATCAATTATTTATGGAAACTTTTGATTTATTTATGCATTTTTTATTTGTTTATGGAACTTTTGTAATTTATTACTGCTTACACCCCTGTTTCTTCACTGAGACTTTTCGAATAATTTATGGGAAAATTTGTATTTATTATGGAACGTTTAATTGTCTGGCTTTATTGAAAATTGTGTGTCCCTGGATGAGTGATGACACGAAAACTGCACAAATTTCGAAATTATACAGTGTCGAACAAAACAGTAAGACCATCAGTCGTTTTTCATACAAAATGGCCAAACTTGATGATATGGTGCTCAGTTTATAGTGGACCGATTTGGCTGAAATTTTGACAGTCGGCATGGAATAACGTAAATTTTGATTTGTATTTAATTGATCGAGTTCTATTACTGTATTTAAGAAATCTATGTTTAGAAATAAGCTTTACAGGCAAACCGACAACAAATATTAAAGTCGCACCAGTTACAAGAACCAGGAAGTGGTTGACACTTCTGAATTGTTGAAAATGATTATCTCATAAAAATTGTATTGAATTTGTTTTTTCACACTTTAATGATGCATTTTCCATCCAATTGTTGAACACTGGCATTACCTAAACTATCCAAGTAACATTCACTCATTTAACCAACATTGCAATGACATTTTTATTCCACATTTGATTGAATTACAGTTTAACATTATTTCATCTCCTTGTAATCAGGCGTTGTTCAAACAAAAGCAATATTTTCTGCAAGCGCGATACAGGCTTTCAATCGGAATCTGTGTTATATCAGACTCATATTAAACTTGTATTCAGCTATAATAAGCTGCTGCGAAAACAAAAACAAATTGAAGTGCGAGGTGCAATAATTATGGTCCAATGATGTTTATTTGTCGCATCTCAACGCATTTATAACACACAAGCTCTTCTGAAAATTTCTTTACTTGGAATTTGAACTCGTGATCTCCCAATCACCCGTCGCATGCCTTACCGACTACGCCATCCTGGAATTGGTAAGTTGCTCGCTGAGAGTGTAACATCTTCGCAATGCTATGAAAGATCAATATTCAGATTTATGGATGGTTGTGAATATTTATTTTAAAAAAGTTGTGAAGATGACTACAACTTTGAAATTGCTACGAAAATTAGCAAATGTTTCGAATATTTTGCATTGGTGTGCAACAATCATCAATACATATTTAATAATGAGGAACGTCCCAGTACTGCTCTATTATAATCACTTTGACCTGTTGTTCAATCGAAAAGTGATAATCGAACAAATAAATCATAAACCCGTTTATATAGCTTACTGTTAAATCATTATTGAAAGTTCCCACAATTCTTCATTACACCAACTAAGCTAGCCATAAAAAAGATTGACATTTCTCAGGTCATTTTGACAGACCACACACATGCACGAAAAAGACGGGTAATAAACGATCTTGTTGCTGTCCTTTTCATGTTCATGTTACATTCGTCAAAATTACCTGAGAATTGTCAGTCATTTTGAGGTTAGGTTCGTTGGTGTAATAAAGAATAGCTGAAGTATTAAACTTCGAAAACATTTGTTCAACTTATGTAGACCACAATAATCAGCTACCGGAAACTGTGGAACATGAGCTTTTTAACGCGTAGAAAAAAGTTCTTCTTCAGCTTATATTAAAGCTAGTCAGGGCAAATCGAACTAACAAAAATTGCTGACGTTTGTTAAGCTTATAATTAAATTGCTGTTCACATACGTGCCAAAAGTTGCATTTTGGCTTGTTTACAATGTAAATAGCATCATTTCAGCTTATTATTCAGCATTTGGTTTTGTTTAGCTGCGGATGTTATAAACCAGCAATAATTCGACATGCATGCTTATCAATGACTTCGAATTGTTCCTTGGGTATTGGCATTAATTCCAGTTTTTTTAGAGGCGTTTCAGTTCCAATGGTATTCAAGGGGTCTGTAGAGGTTTCAAAGCGGTTTCAAGGTTGCTCCAGGTTTGTTTAAGGGGTTTTCAGGGACGTTCCAAGGGGTTCCACGGAGTTTAATGGGCGTTCCAGGGTTTTCAAGGTGTTTCAGGGGCATCTTAGGTAGTTTCGAGGGCTTTCAAGGGTGTTCCGAAGGATTTTGGAAGCCTTCTAGGGCATAAGTTCCCAATGTTTCAGGTGCGTTTTTGATAGGAGTTTTTTTAATAGCCAACGACGTCCCAAAGGATTTTTAGCACGTTCAGAAGAATTCCAAAGGTGTTTCAGGGGGTTCCAGAAGATTTCAGAAGCATCCCCTCCACACTTCCACACTTCCACAGTTATTATTTGAAGGGCTTTCTTTGCCTGCCATTGCATGAATTAGTATATTGTGAGGCAAGTACCTACAATGATACACTATGCCCAGGGAGTCGAGAAAATATTCCCGCCTGGAACGTGAATTGAACCCGCCGTCTCCGGATTGGTGATCCATAGCCTTAACCACTAGGCTAACTGGAGACCCGATCTAACGGAAAACCTTTCGGAACCATCCTGAAGTTCGCCTCTGACACACCCCCCTTGTAAGCTCCAAGAAACCCTAAGGCACACTTCTGAAATTCACGAATGTTGACCCGCGTTGAGGCGAGTCAGAGCAACTTGATGTTTGGTATTTTAACAAACTCACAAATTTCAGGAAAAAAATAGCTTTATGAATATTTTGAATTTTATTTCACGTGTAAAACAATGCTTCTGCAATATATAATCCATTACTCTTGGTATAAGCTAATCGCCAACATGGTTTTTTCCGAAAGCTTTAGCGCCCTCATAAGAAAATTTCATCTGGCATTTTTATAAAAAAAAAACATTGTTACTCCATTATTCTGTGAAGATTTTTTTTCTTCCATCCTCCTATATTAGTTTACGAATCTGTTTGTGCCTTCACAGACATGAGAATGCAATATATGTAAAAATATCTTCTTTACTTCTTCTCGTAAATATCAGAAAATCGTCTGAGTGTGTGTTTTTTTTTCAGTTTTGTTTTTGTGTACGTTTAACAAAATCCCTATGAGTGTGATTTCTACCAGAGATTTGACATTCGTTCAGAGGATTCTTCAAAAACTATTCATCATATTTCTCCAGAGATTCATCAAGAAATTTCTTCAGAAATTCCCTCAGGGATCCATCGAAATTTCAAAAAAAAATCATCCAGAAATTTTCACAGAAACCCCTCTACGAACTCTTCAAAAAAAATCTTCTAGCAAGGATTCCTCCAAATATTTCACAAAAAAAAATAAAAAAAAACTTAAAAAAGTCTTGCATGTTTCTTTAGTCCAAGACTTTTTTATGGATTACTTTAGGAATTTCTTCAGAAATTTCCCTTGATATTCTTTAAGAATATCAGCGATTCCTTCGGAGAGTCCCACATAGATTCTTTCAGAAACTCTTCCCAGAAATTTTCGAAAAATCTTCTGCACATTCATCTGAAAACTTCTTGAGAGATTTCGCCAAGGACTAGAGTGTCCTTCCCGGGACATCCCGGGACAAGAATTCCCGGGATTTGAGTGATTTCGGGATTTCCCGAATCCCGGGATATCATTTCAGAAATCCCGACAATCCCGGGAATCCCGGGATGAAAACAATTTGTAGATAAAACTGCCAAATATCAAGGCAAAAACTTTATCTGGCCATTTTCACTTTCGAAATATGAGCGGTTTTCTCACACACCACCATCGGGCTTTGGACACTAGGTCATACTTGAAAAAAAAATCAATCATTCATGATAAACTTCGTATCATGTTATGCATTTCATTCATCTTTTTCTATTTATTGGTTTATTCAGTAGCAGCAAGAACAAACTGGACATAGCCCACATACCATATTACATTGTAATTTTGGAAATCTGAGACCAAACTTTTACTATATTATGTAAATAATTTGAATTTTTCAGAAGAAAATTAATGAATCTCAATAACAAGTACAAAAGTTTTAAAATTATGGAAAACCGCAATTGCAAAAAGAGTCCAACCTTTTGTATTGAAATATTCGGAAACTAAGAGTTCAAAAGGTACTCAAAAGTTATATTGAAGTGCGATTTTTACGATACATATCAACAATACAAACATCTTCCGTAGCGATATAATACGGATTATGATAATTATTTCTCTTAAACTATTAGATATCGGTAGAAAATTACTTGCAATAAATTAACTACAAAATAATTGAAAACAGACTGTTCTTGGCGAACATAACGTTGATACTTTTATATGTATTTCGTTATTGACATTTGTACATCAAGTAGTAGTGCAGTACATTGTATAGACATTTTATAATACTTCTTGTGATGGATACAGAAATAACCATAACTTAAAAAATTAATATTTCAACTGCACAAAAGTTAAACAAATCAATTTTCTGGGTTTTATTGAAATTTTAAAAAATCCCGGGATTTCCCGGGATTAGCTAAGTATTTTGTCCCGAATCCCGGGACACGAAAATTGGCCGGGAAATGGACACTCTACCAAGGACTCCTCCAAAAATGTGCTTGGAGATTTCTTCAAGGATTTTTTCAAACATTATTCCAAGGTTTTATCCTGACATTGTCTTTAGGGATTGCTTCAGGAATTCATCTATGGATTCTTTCAGAAATTTCACTAGAGTACCTTCCTGAATTTTTCGACTTTTATAGATCCTTTATAAAATTTCTATTTTTTTTCCAGGGCAGAAATTCAATTCTTCCAGAAACTTTCTGAACTATACTTTTAGAAAACCTTCCATGGTTTTTATTAGAATATCCTACAGAATTTTTTTTCAGAAATTTTGAGAGACTTTTGAAAAGTTTTCCCAGGATTTTTCCAGCAATTAGTTTTAAGATTCCTACTGAAATTTTTACAAGTATTCCATTACGAAATTCTTCGTGCTTAAGAGTTTCCTCCATTTTTTTCAGGAATTCTTTCGAAAACTGTTTCAGGGAGTCATTTTCTAATTTTCTTAAGAGATTTCTCCGCAAATTCCCCCAAAGATTCTTTCCGATTTTTTTCCAGGAGTTCCTTCAGAAATTTCTCGGCTAATTCTTTTAGAAAATGGTCCATGGATTGCCTCAGAAAATCCACCAAGAACTTATCAAGAGTTTACTTTCTCTAGATGTTTATCCACAATTTCTCCAAGGATTCGTTTAGGACATTTTCTTTAAAATTGTTCAGTAATTCCCCTAGATTTTTTTGAAAATCCTCCAGGAATGCTTTTAAAAATCCCTCCACTGGTGCTTTTGGAAAATGTTTCACGGATTTCTTCAGAAATTGCTTCCTTTTCAAGAAAATCCACTAGAGGTTTTTGTAGAAATTTCTCCAAGAGTATTTTCCATCAGAAATTGCCTAATGGGTTCACTTATGTTATATAGTAATTACCCCAGAAATTCTTCGTGAGATTCCTTCGTCCGGGCGTACGAAATATATGTTCTTTTTTTATGTCTAATTTTTTTCTGAAAAATCTCTACGGATTTGTTAAGAAAGTTCATGAGTTTCTCTCGGAATCTTTACGGATTTTTTAGAGATTCTTCTAATAATTCTTTTGGGAGTTCATAAATGTATACCAACTTCTCTAGGAGCTCCTTCAGGAGCGATGTTGAAGAGTAGGCATGAGAGTCCGTCACCTTGTCGCAGTCCCAGGCGAGATTCAAATGAACTGGATAGTTCACCCGAAACCCTTACGCAGTTTTGCACACCGTCCATCGTTGCTTTAATCAGTCTAGTCAGCTTCCTAGGAAAGCCGTTTTCGTCCATGATTCTGCATAGCTCTGCGCGGTCGATACTGTCGTATGCCGCTTTGAAGTCGATGAACAGGTGATGCGTTGGGACCTGATATTCACGGCATTTCTGGAGGATTTGCCGTACGGTGAAGATCTGGTCCGTTGTCGACCGGCCGTCGATGAAGCCAGCTTGATAACTTCCCACGAACTCATTCGTTTTAGGTGACAGACGACGGAAGATGATCTGGGATAGCACTTTGTAGGCAGAATTCAAGATAGTGATCGCCCTGAAGTTCTCACATTCCAAATGGTCGCCTTTCTTGTGGATGGGGCAGATTACCCCTTCCTTCCACTCCTCTTGTAGCTGTTCGGTTTCCCAGATCCTGACTATCAGCCGATGCAAACAGGTGGCCAACTTTTCTGGGCCCATCTTGATGAGTTCAGCTACGATACTATTCTTACCAGCTGCTTTGTTGGTTTTGAGCTGGTGAATGGCATCCTTAACTTCCCTCAGCGTGGGAGTTGGTTCATTTCCACCCTCCGCTGCACTGGCGTCGTCGTTTCCTCCGTTGCCGTGGGCTCCCGTGCCTACGTTCTCCACGCCGTTCAGGTGCTGATCGAAGTGCTGCTTCCACCTTTCGATCACCTCACGTCCGTACGTCAAGAGGCCACCGTCTTTATCCCTGCATATTTCAGCTCGCGTCACGAAGCCTTTGCGGGATGCGTTGAGCTTCTGATAGAACTTTCGTGTTTCTTGGGAACGGCACAGCAGTTCCATTTCTTCACACTCCGCTTCTTCCAGGCGGCGCTTTTTCTCCCGAGAGAGGTGGGTCTGCTGTTTCCGCTTCTGTTTGTAACGTTCCACGTTCTGTCGAGTCCCTTGCTGCAGCATTACCGCCCTCGCTGCCTTCTTCTCCTCCAAAACCGTTCTGCACTCTTCGTCGAACCATACGTTCCGTTGATTCCGTTCCACGTACCCGATGGTGCTGTTTGCTGCGTTGTTGATGGCTGCTTTGACTGTACTCTAGAGGGGCCTCATCGAGCTCGCCCTCGTTAGGCAACGCGGCTTCGAGATTCTGCGCATATGCTGAGGCGACATCCGATTGCTTCAGTCGCTCTAGGTCGCCGGCACCGTACATTGTTGATGACGGAGAGCTTTGGGCGCAGTTTGACCATCACCAGATAGTGGTCGGACTCGATGTTGGCGCCACGATAGGTCCTGACGTCGATAATGTCCGTCCGTCCGTCCGTCAATCAGAACGTGGTCGATTTGAGATTCCGTCTGCTGTGGTGATCTTCAGGTGTAACGATAAGGGAGGCTGTGTTGGAAAAATGTGCTACGTATGGCCATATTTTTGGAGGCGGCGAAATCAATAAGTCGTAGGCCGTTTTCGTTCGTCTGCTGGTGGGCGCTGAACTTACCAATCGTCGGTCTGAACTCCTCCTCCTGGTCTACCTGAGCTTCTATGATGATCTTGACGTCGTGGCTTGGGCAGCGATCGTACTCGCGTTCGAACTGCGCGTAAAATGCGTCCTTGTCATCATCAGTACTTCCGGAGTGTGGGCTGTCCACGTCCATTATGTTGAAGTTGAAGAATCGGCCCTTGATCCTCAACCTGCACATTCTTTCGTCGATCGGCCACCAACCGATCACGCGCCTCTGCATATCACCCATCACGATGAAAGCTGTTAGTGGATCACAATGGGATCTGAATTGCGCAGCATACCGTGCCAAAAAATACTCCCCAATACGCTTTGAAATTTATACGTAGGATTTTTATCTAATTGCCGTCTAGCTAAGCACCGACCAATAATGATCGAGTTTGTTTTTGCACCTCGCCCTACGCCTCATGGCTTATTTGATATCAATTAATGATTGATAAATTAGCTTCCACATGATTTAAAAATATATTGTAAAAAAACTACAATTTCCTTAAAAATTAAGATTGAATCATTGTCCCTGGAATTCTATTTCCTGAATTCAATTCCCGGCACACCTTCTACGTGACACTATGGTACATAGCATGGTCAAAATGATGATTCTTCGCAATCCAAATCAAATCATGTGTTCACTGCTTTGATGTGATTGCCTTCGGCATACGAAAACGAGAAAAATTTTGTACCACTGAAATGAAATTAAAGCGATTTTTTTTTTCATAATTATTCTATTTCGAGTGTTACAGGGGCTGGTTTTTGATAGTCTACATCTTTTTGCTTTCATCTAATGAGTCATTGGCAAAGGTTAATTATCAACTAGTTACGATCTGATATGATGGGAATTAGCGCATATGATTAACCCTTCAGAGCTCACGCCGCTGTAAAAGTACAACACTATCAAAAAATCTCACTCATTGTATACAGGAGTAGCGCGGTGCAGTTTTAGTATCGGATAGACATGCGTTCTGGAAGATTAAAAAAATTTCTACCCTAGTGTTTTGAATAATTCTATCGTCTCTACAGTCAGTAGTTTGAACTGTTGAAACGGTCGTGACATGCTAAAGAAATTGCAATTAATGCTACCCATTCTCAATCGATGGACGGCAAGAGCTAATGTGATTGCTTTCGATTCCTCCGAAGAAAAGAAGAATGTCACGGTAGTGAAGGCGGAACGTGAAAACTAGCCATTTCTATACGTATGTTAAATGACGAAGAATCGAAAACATGACAGCCGTGAGATATAGGCTTTATTAAGGTCTGAGGTCAAGCTCGTCCGTTGAAAATTTGAAATTACCACGTGCTGCCGTTGAAAAAGCACGTTTTAGCTCTCTCGGAGAGGCAGCTTGTCCCACTCGTTCGGGGTTGGCAGTGTGGCCAGGATTATTTTGAAATGAGTTTATGGTTCAGTATAGCCAAAGTTGTACAAGATGGTTTTGTATCAACATTCTGGTTTTCATTTTGTCCTCAGTGACAAAAGTTATAACATGGATATGGTAGAAGATTTGCAGAGAAAGAAAATAATGTAAACAAATATAATAATGAAAGATGTGAATATAACTGGCTCAGTAAAAGGTCGGGTATTCATCAAGAATATACTGATGGTGTCTGAGCTCGTTTCTTGATCAGTACATAAACTTTACAAAAATTATCGTTGTTATCCAAGGCTATGGGTATCTTAGCATGCATATACGATATAAGAATGAGAAAATGATTCATTGATCATAGAAACCACTTAGCTATTTGCTTTATAATTATAAGCTAAGTAGCAGGTTGAGTCCAAAAGACGGGAGTTACGAAGAAATAGAACAAGAATAAGTGTATTGTATTGATACAGCAATAAAATGCATGGCGAATTATATATAACAAGCAGAGTTACTTCTTATTATGCTTGACGTCGGAGAAGATTTCCACTATTGTTTCATCGAGCATTTCATTGTGTTTTCATTTATATTGAAACTAAATACTATCACAGCATGGAATCATAAATGGTTAGACTTATCAAACCTCTTGTATCTAAAGATAGATCTCAAATCATTATTGGCAACCACCAGAACGGTGATCCACGCCGACCTCAATTTTCTCATTTCAGTCGATACCAACAAAGCAGAAGAGAAAAAAAACTCTCCCGGCTGAAGGCTGTGGATGGATGCCCGCAGATGGGAGAACAATAGAGCACGGTATAAACAAACGCCGTCCTGGCAGGGCAGGTGCGTTTGGTAGCTGCGAAATAGTTGCTATGAAAATGATTTCGTGCAGTTCGAGCAAGTTGCTCGAATACTCAATCAATGATTTTATGTAGCAGCAAATGCATTGATTTGCATTCATTGCATTGCATTGATTGCAATTCAAGGTTTACATGGAAAACTAAGAGAAAATAAACTAAATCTTCTCAAAACTTAAACAAAACAGAAACATTTTATAGATTCAAATTTATTTAACATATTTCATTCAAACATACAGAGAAAATAAAACTGCTCGAAACTCTAGTCGGCTGTAAGCGTCGACTCATAGGAGAGCTACGAATTTCATAGAAATCATATATGGTATACCCGATGATTTTGGGTGGATCGGTGAATATTTTTTTATCATCCGGAAATTCATCTAGAAATTCAATGGATTTCCTTCGAGAATTTCTCTAGGAATTCCTCTTGAAGTACCTCCAGAAATTTCTCTAGGAGGTCCTCCACGAATTCCTCAAGGTGTCCTTCAAGGCAGTCTTCAGGAGATTTCTTGAGAAGTTCCTCCCGGAAATCCTCAAGGTGTTCCTCCAAAAAATCCTCTAGGAGTACCTCTACGAGTTCCTCTGGAAATACCTTGGGAAGTGTCTCCAGAAATACCTTTTGGAGCCCAACCAAGAAATTCCAGAAAATTTCTAGAAGTTCAAAAGATTTTTTTTCTACGAGCTTCTCCAGGATATTCTTGGGGAGTTCCTCCGAGAATTCTTCCCAAAGTTCCTCGCAAATCTCCTGTAGAAAATCCTCAAGGAATCCCTCCAGGAGATTGTCTAGGAGTTTCTTCTAGAAATTCTTCTAGAAGTAGGATTTTTTCTATAAGTTCCTCCGGGAATTCCTCGAGGACTGCCAAAGGAAACTCTTTGAAGTTTCTCTAGGGATTTCACTAGAAGTTACTTCGTGAAATCCTTTTCGAGTGTCTCCAGGAATTCTTCTTGAGTTCTTCCGGAAATTCCTCTAGAAGTTCTTCCAGAAATTGCTTTTCGAGTGCCTATGAGATTTCTTTGTAGGAGTTCCTCAAAGAATTCCTCGGGATTTCTCTAGTCGGTCCTCCGCGAGTTCCTCTAGGAGTTTCAATTGCATTTTTTTTTCTAGGAGTTTCTCTAGGAATTCCCCAAAGAGCTCTCTTGAGATTGCCTCTAAGAGTTCCTCCAGAAGTTTCTCTAGGAACCTTTGAAAAGTTCAAATGCATATTTTCTAAGAGTTTGTTCTGGAATTCTTCGAGAGGTTCTTCCGGATATGCCTATAGGAATTTCTCCGGGAATTCCTGAACGAGTTCCCACCCTTAGTAATTTGTCCAGCAGTTTCTGCGGGGCTTCCTTTAGAAGTTTCTCCAAGAGTTCCTATGGTCTCGCCGGGAATTCTATTAGGATTTCCTCCAAGAATTACTCTAGGAGTTCCTCCAGGAATTTCTGTACAAGTTCTTCCGGGAATCCTAAGAATTTTTTCGGGAATTACTCTTGGTGATCATTCAACAATTCCTCCAGGAACTCCTCCAAACAATTCTTAAGTAGTATACCTCTAATTCCTGTAGGAGTACCTCCAAGAATTTCTTGAGAAATCTCTCCGGAAATATCTCTAGGAATACCTCTAGAAATTACTCTAGAAGTTGAACATGCCTTTTTTCACGAGTTACTCCTGGATTTCCTCGAGGAGTTTCTCGGAGAATTCTACCAGAAATTCGTCCAGATTTTTTTCAAGAAGCTCTTCTAGGAGTTTCTCCGCAAACTCTTTCAGAAGTACCGATTGGATTTTTTTATGAGATCATCCGGGAATTTCTCTAGAATTTCTCTGAGAGATTCTCCGAGGATTCCTCAAGGAATTCCTCGAGGAGTTTCTCCGGTTAATCCGCTAGGTGGTCTTCTGGGAATTGCTATAGTAGTTCCAAGAGGATTTTTTTTCTAGAAGTCTCCCCGAAAATTACTCTAGGAATTCCAAGAATTTCGCTAGGAGTCCTTCCGGGAGTTTTCTTGGGAGTTCCATCAAAAATTCCTCTAGAGGTTCATCCGGAAATTACTCTTCGAGCTCCTATCGGATTTCTTTCTAAGAGTTGCTCCGTGAATTCCTCTAGGAGTTTCAATTTGATTTTATTCTAGGAGTTCCTCCAAGAATTTTCCTAGGAGTTCTTTTGGAAATTTTTCAAATGTGATTTTTTCTAAGTGTTCGTACATAAATTTCTCGAGAAGTTCTCCAGGAAATGCCTATGGGAGTTTAACCGGGAATTCCTGAAGGAGTTCCTACCCCAGTATTTTCTCGATGGGTTTCTCCGGGAATCTAGATCCTAGATTCCTCTAGGATTTCCTCCAAAAATTCCTCTAGGAGTTCCTCCGGAACTTCTTCAAAAAGTTCACCAGAATCTCGTCTAGGAATTCTTCCAGGAATTTATCTAAACATTCTTCTATAAATTCTTCAGGTAGCTCCTCCGGAAATTGATCTTCGAGTTTTTATAAGATTTCTTTCTGGGAGTTCTTCAGGGAATTTCTCGAGATTTCCCTAGTCAGTCCTCCGGAAATTCCTCTAGGAGTTTCAATCGGATTTTTTTTTCCAGGGGGTCCTCCAAGAATTCCCCAAAAAGTTTTCTCGAGATTTCTTCTAGAGGATCCTCCAGCAATTTATAAGGAGGCCTCAGCGAAATTCTTCTAGAAATTCAAATGGGAATTTTTCTAAGAGTTCGTACGTGCGTATCTCTGAGAATTCCTGTAGTTTTGCCGGGATTTCTACTAGAATTCCTTCAAGAATTCCTCTAGAAGTTCCTCCAGAAATACCTCAAGAAGTTCCTCCAGAAATTCTTCCAGGAATTTCTCTAGAAGTTCTTCCGGGAATTCTTCTAGGAGTGTCTCCGGGAGTTCTTCTTGGTCGTCAACCAGCAATTTCTTCAGACGTTCCTCCAAAAAATCTTTAAGAAATATCTCCTGGAATTCCTCTAGGAGTATCTCTCCCGAGAATTCCTCTACAAATTTCTCCAGATTTTTTTCTAAGAGTTCCTCCTGAAATTCTTCTAGGAGCTCCTACGGGATTTTTTCTTTTAGTTCGTTCAAGAATTCCACGAGTGGATCCTTCGGGAATTCTTCTTGAAATTTCTTCAGAAACTCATCTTGAAATTCCTTCAGAAATTCCTCTACGAGTAACTCCAGGAATTTCTCCAGGAGTTTCTCCTAGAATACCAACTAGAAGTCTCTCTGGGAATTCTTCTAGGACTTCCAAGAATTTCTCTAAGAGTCCCCCTGGGATTGGGGGTTCCTCTAGGAGGTGCTCCAAAAATTTCTATAAGACTTTCTCCTTGTTCCTCAAGGAGTTTCTTCAGCAATTTCTCTACAGGTGTTTCAAAAACTATTCTATGAATTTATTTTTAAAGTTCCTGCGGGAATTCCTCTATGCTGTCGTTCGGGACTTCTTCTAGGAGTTACAATGTATTTTTTTTTCTTGGAGTTGCTCCGGAAATTGCTCTACGTAGAATTAGCGACACCAGTAGAATTCGTCCAAAATTACCTCCGAAAATTCCTATGGAAGTTCCTTCGGGAATTCCTCAAGGTGTTTCTCCGCATATTTACCCAGGATTTCCACCGCAAATTCTTCTAATTGTTTTCTTCAGTAATTTCTCTTACAATTTCTCCACGAATTCCTCTGGGAGTTGCTCCAGGGGTTCCTCCAGAAATACTTCTTGGAGTTCCCTTCAGAATTCATCTAGGTGGTCTTCTGGGAATTCCTCTCTAGGAGTTTCATAGGATTTTTTTTTTCCTAAAATCTCACCGGGAATTCCTCTGGGAGTTCCTCCGGGTATAATTACTTGAATATCCCAAAGAGTGTCGTAAGCAATTTTCTTCAAAGGTCATCCAGGAATTATTTTATGAGTTTCTCCCGAAATTCCTCTTGGAGTTCCTCTAAAAATCCTGCAAGAAATCCCGTCGGGAATTTTTATAGGAGTACCTTCAAAAATTTCTCTATAAGTTCCTCCAGGAGTTCTTCTTGAGATTTTGTGTGTATGTTTCTCCGGGAATTAAACTAAAGTTTCTCTAAGAAATCCTGTCGGAGTATTTTCAAGGACTTTTCAAAAGTTCCTCCGAAATTGCTCTACCAGTTCTCAAGGAATTTCTTTCTAGCAGATCCTCCGGTGATTCTTCGGGGAGATACCCCGAGAATTTCTGCAGGCGATCCCGATATTCCTCTAGAAGTTTCAATGGGATCTTTTTCTTGGAGTTTCTCCATGAATTCCTCGAGTGATTCTTCCGGAGTTTCCCCGGGAATTGCTCTGGGAGTTTCATTTCTCCTAGAGAAATGGCTGAAGAAACTCCATGAGGAATTTAAGGAGGAACTCCTGGAAGAATTCCGAGAGGAACACCCAGAGAAATTCCAGGAGGAAGTCCTAGAGGTATATCTGGAGGAACTCCTAGAGCAATTCCCAGAGGAATTCCTAGAGGAGTTCTTGAAGGAACTCCCAAAAGAATCCCCGAAGAGAATTTTAGAAAAAAAAATCTCTTGGAACTCCTGAAGGAATGCACCTAAAGAAAGAGGATCTCCAAGAGGCATACCTGGAGGAACTCCTATAAAAAATCCCGCTGGAACTCATCGAAGAGAAACACCTAGAAAAACTCCTAGAAAAACTCCACAGATTATTACAGGAGTTTCCTCTGAGATTCATTCGGCAATTTATCCTGGAGTTCTTCCGGGATTTCAACTTAGGATTCCACTTGAAAATCCTCTAGGCATTCATACTAGGATTCCACCTAGACTTCCTTCATTGATTTCTCTCTTTCTTCCTGGCATTCCTACTGACATTCCTCCAGGAATTCCTCTTGGCATTCCTCTAGGAATCTCCTGGGATTCTTCCAGGGATTCTGCCTGGAATTCCTCCAAGGATTCCTCCAGGAATTCCTCCAGTAATTCCTCATGGGATTCCTGCGTGAATTTCTCCTCAGATTCCTCCATGAAATCTTCCTTGGATCCTCCTTGGAATTCCTCCTAGGACTCCTCCAAGAAATCCTCCTCGGGATTCCTAGAGGAGCTCTTCCTAGGATTATTACATAGCTTCCTTTTGGTATTCCACCAATAATTCTTCCTGGGATTTTTCCAGGAATTTCTCTTCGGATTCCATCAGATATTACTCTAAGGAATCCTCTAGGAATTCTTTCAAGAATATCTCCAGGAATTCCTTCTAGGATACTCACAGGTTTTTTTTTCTGAGATTTTACCAGCAATTCTTCCTGGGAAGAATCCCAATCCAAGAATTCCTCTTGGAGTTTCTCCAGAAAATTCTCCTATGATTCCCCCAAGAAATCCTCATGGGATTCCTTTTGGAATTCATCTTCGTCAATCTTCCTGAGCTTCCTATGGCAATTACTCCTGGTATATCTCTAGGAATTCCTCCTGAGGTTTCTCCAAAAAGGCCTTCAAGAATTTCTCCAGAAATTCATCCAAGCCATTCCTCTTGGGAATCCTCCGGGAATGTCTTCGGAAATGCTTCAGGAATTTCACAAATATATCTTCTGAAACTCCTCCTATGATTCCTCCTAGTATCAATACAGGAATTAATTCTTGGATTCCATCAGCCATTTTTCTCTGAATTTTCCAAGGCTTCCACCACGAAATTTTACAGGAATTGTTCCAAGGATTTTTACATGAGTTTTTTCTGGGGTTCCTTCTACAATTCGTCCTAGAATTCCTCTAGGAATTCATCCTAGGATTCCACTTGGAAGTCCTTTAGGAGTTCGTCGTAGGATTCAATTTGGAATTCCAACGTGGATTGCTCCAAAAATACCTCCAAGTATTCCTTCAGGGGATCCTTTAGGAATTCCTCTAGGCATTCTTCTGGGAGTACCTCGTGGGATTGTTCCAGGCATTCCTGCTGGGATTCTTCCAGGAATTCCAGGCATTCCTATTGGCATTCCTCCAGGTATTCCTCTTGGCATTCCTCATGGGATTCCTCCAGGAATTCCTCCTGGCATTCATCCGTGAATTCCTCCTTGAATTCCTCCAGGAAATCCTCCTAGGATTCTTCCAGGAAATCCTCCTGGGATTCCTCTAGGAAATCCTGGGAGGTTTTCTATAAATTTCTCCTAAGATTTTTCTAAATTTTGTTGCGGGGCTTCCTACAGAAATTTCTCCTCAGGTTTCTTTAGGTGTTCCTCCAAAGATTTCTCCAGGATTTCTTTTGGGAATACTCCAGGCATACCTTCGGAAAATCTTCAGGAATTCTTCCAGAAGCTCCACCTGGGACTCCTCCATTAAATCCTCCTGCGATTCCTTCAGGAAATCCTCCTGGGATTCTTCCTGGAACTCTTCCTTGTATTATAACAGGCAATAACTCTGGAATTTCTGAATCAATTCTTCCAGGGATTTGTTCAGGAATTCCTCCAGAATTTTTTTTTTGGATTCCACTAAGAATTCCTCCAGAAGCAATGCTTATGAGAAATTTCAGTAGGATTTGCTGTAGAAATCTCAGTAGGATTTCCTGGAGAAATCTCAAGAGGAATTCCTGGAGGGATCTCAGTAGGAATTTCTGGTGGAAACTCATTAGGAATTTCTGAAAGAATCCCAAGAGGAATTTAAGGAGGAATAGAAAAATTGGTAGAAATATCTGGTGGAATCCAAGGAAAAATTCCTAGAAGAATTCTAGAACGATTTTCTGGAAGAACCTTACGAGGAATTTCTGGAAGATCACCAGAAGGAATTTCTAGAGGAACCCCAAGGGAAATTCCTTCAGGAACTCCAGGATGAATTCCTGGAGATATCTTGGGAGGAATTTCTGCAAGAATCCAAGAAGTAATTTCTGAAAAAACCTAGAAGGAACTCCTGGAAAAATCCCAAGAAAAATGCTTGGAAGAATCCTAGGTAGAATTTCTGAGAAAATCCCAGGAGGAATTTCTGGATGAGTCCTTGAAGGAAATCCTGTAGGAATCCGAGGAAGAATTCCTAGAGGAATCCCGGGAGGAAACCCTGGAGAAACCTCTGAAGAAATTTCTTGGAGGAATTTCAGGAGGAATTTCTCAAGGAATCACGGTTACAACTGTTGTGGGAATCCCAGAAGGAATTCCTCGAAACATCCCGGAAAGTATTCCTTGAGAATGCTTAGGAAAAATTCCTTGAGAAATTCCAAGAGGAATTTCTATAGAGGAATCCCAAGATGAATTCCTGGAGGAACAACAATAGAAACGCCTGCAGGAAATCCAGGAGGAATTCCAGTAGAAACCCCGGGAGGAATTTTATGAGGAATTTATCAAAAAAAATCCTGAGAGAAATTCCTGGAAGAATCTCAATTTGTGGAGAAATTCTTGGAGAAATGCTTGTAGAATCGAAGGCAGAAATACTGGAAGAATCCAGGAAGGAACTCTTGGGGGAATCCCAGGAGTAAGTCTTGAAGGTATCCCAGAAGGAACGTCGAGTTCTAGGAGGAATTTCGCAAAGATGACCCGCAGGATTTCCTGAAGGAATCGCAGGACGAATGCTAGGAAGACTCCAAGGAGGGATTCCTGAAAGAGTTCCAGAAGAAGTTCCTGGAAGGAAATCAGAAAGAATCTCCGCAGCAATTTCAAAAGAACTTCATAAAGGAATCTCAGGAGGAATTTCTGGAAGAATCCCAGGAGGAATTTCTGGAAGAATCCGAGAAGCAATTCCTGGAGGAATCGCAATAAGAATCCCTGAAGTCCTAAAGGAATCTAAGACAAAATTCCAGTAAGAATTCAATAATTAATTCATGGAGGAATCCCAGGAGAAATTCGTGAAAGAATTCCTGGAGGAATCCTTGAAACAATCACTTTAGAAATTCCAAGAGGAATTCCTGGAGGAATCCCAGTAAGAATCCCAGGAGGATCCTTGAGTTCTTCGGAAATTCTTATTGCGATTTCTCCGGGAATACTACCTGCGATTCCTCCAGGAATTGCTTCTTGGATTTTTCCAGAATTCCTCCACAAATTCATTTTGGGATTCCTCAGGAAGTCTGTATGGAATTCTTCCAGGAATTCCTCTTGGGATTGATCCAAGAATGCTTCCTAGAATTTCTCTAGGAATTCCTCCCATAATTTCTCGAGAAATTTCGCCTGGGATTCTTCCAGGAATTTCTCTCAGGATTTTTATTTTTGATAAATTCCTCCTAAAATTCATCCATGAATTCCTCCTGGGATCCCTCCAGGAATTTTTCCTTGGATTCCTCCCACGATATACTTTCAGGAATTCCTTCAACAAATTTCCCAGGAATTCCTTCCAGGGTTTTTCCATGAATTTCTTCTTGTAATCTTTGAGGAATTCCTCCTGGGGTTTCTACTGGAATTCCTCCTGGATTTCCTGCAGGGATTTTCCTTGGGATTCCTCCAGGAATTCATCTTGGGATTCCTCTAGGAATTCGTCTTGGAATTTCTCAAGGAATTTCTCCTAAGCATTCTCAAGGAATACTTTCAGGGATGTTTCGAGGAATTCCTCCTGGGATTCCCACAACAGTTTTAACCGTGATTCCTTGAGAAATTCCTCCTGAAATTCCTCCACGAATTTCTTCTGAGATTCCTCCAGGGTTTTTTTTCTTTATTAAAGAGGCTTTCAGCCAGACGCTGGTTCCTACAGGATTTCCTTCAAGGACTCATCCAGAAATTCCTTCTGGGATTTTCTCAGAAATTCTACCTAGGATTCTTCCAAGCATTTTTCTTGGGATTTTTCCAAGAGTTTTTTCTGGGATTCCTCCAGGAGTTCCTTCTAGGTTTTTTTTAGGAATTACTCCTTGGATTCTTGCAGAAATTCCACCCGGGGTATCTCCAGGAATTTATCCTGGAGTTCCTGCAGAAATTTCCCTTGGGGTTCCTCCAGAAATTCCTTCTGGTGATCTTCTAGAAATTCCTCATAAGATTCTTCCAGAAAATCGTTCTAGAATTCTTCTAGGAATTTTTCCTTCGATTCCACCAGATATTTCTCCTATTTTTTTATACCTCCTAAAATTCCTCTTGGGATTCCTTCAGGAATTCCTATTGAGATTTCCTCCAGAAACTCCTACTGAGAATCCTCCAGGAATTCCTCTTGAGATTTCTCCAGGAAATCCTACTGAGATTTCTCATAAGAGTTGCTACAGGAGGAATTCTTAGTGGAATCAAAAAAAAATCTGGAGGAATTGCTGAACAAATCCCTGGAAGAATTGATTCAGAAATTCCAGAATAAATTCCTGTTATAATGCAAGGAAGAGTTCCTGGAGGAATCCCAGGAAGATTTCCTGAAGGAATCGCAGGATGATTTAATGGAGGAGTCCCAGGTGGAGCTTCTGGAAGAATTCCTGAAGATTTTCCGAAGATATGCCTGGAGAATTCCCAAAAGAAATTCCTGGAGAAATCTTTGGAGGAACACCTTAAGAAACCTTAGGAGGAATTTCTTTAGGACACCCCGCAACAAAATTTAGAGGAATCCTAGGAGAAATTTATAGAAAACCTCCCAGGATTTCCTGGAGGAATCCTAGGAGGATTTCCTGGAGGAATTCAAGGAGGAATTCACGGATGAATGCCAGGAGGAATTCCTGGAGGAATCCCATGAGGAATGCCAAGAGGAATACCTGGAGGAATGCAATAGGAATACCTGGAATTCCTGGAAGAATCCCAGCAGAAATGCCTGGAATAATCCCACGAGATACTCCCAGAAGAATTCTAAGAGGAATTCCTGGAGGATCCCCTGAAGGAATACTTGGAGGTATTTTTGGAGCAATCCATGTTGGAATTCCAAGTTGAATCCTACGACGAACTCCTAAAGGACTTCCAAGTGGAATCCTAGGATGAATTCCTAGAGGAATTCTAGGACGAATTGCAGAAGGAACCCCAGAAAAAACTCATGTAAGAATCCTTGGAGCAATTCCTGTAAAATTTCGTGGTGGAAGCCTTGGAAAATTCATAGAAAAATAGCTGAAGGAATCCAAGAATTAATTCCTGTATTGATACTAGGAGGAATCCCAGGAGGAGTTTCAGAAGATATATTTGTGGAATTCCTGAAGGATTTCCGAAGATATTCCTGGAGGATTCCCAAGAGGAATGGCTTGGATGAATTCCTTGAGAAATTCTTGAAGGCCTTCTTGGAGAAACCTCAGGAGGAATTCCTAGAGAAATACCAGGAGGAATTCCCAAAGGAAGCTCAGGAAGACTACGAAAAGGAATCCCAGGAGAAATCCGAAGATGAATTCCAAAAGGAATCCCAGGAGGATTCCCTGGGGGAATCATCGGAGAATTTTCTGGAGAAACTCTAAGAGGAATTCTTGAAGAAATCCCAGGAAGAATTGCTGGTAAAATCTCAGAAAAAAAAACCTGTGAGTATCCTAGAAGAAATTCCTGAAGATATTCTTGAAGGAATTCCTAGAGGATTCCTTAGAGTAATATCTGAAGAAATTCGAAGAGAAATTCCTGGAAAAATCCCAGGAAGAATTATTGGTGGAATACCAGAAGGAAGCTATGTTATAATCCTAGGAAGAGTTCCTATAGGAATCCCAAGGAGGATTTCCTGGAGGAGTCCTAGGAGGAATTTCTGGAGGAATCCAAGGAGGATCTAAGGAAGAATCCGAGGAATCCGAGGAGGAATTCACGAAAGAATCCCATGAGGAATTCCAAGAGGAATTCCTGGAGGAATCGTCGGAGGAATTCCTGGAAGAATCCCAGAAAGAATTCCAGATAGAATCCCAGGAGATTCCTAGAGGAATGCCAAGAGGAATTCCTGGAGGAATGTCAGGAGGAATGCCAGGAAGTATTTCTGGAGAAATCAATGAAGGAATTCTAGGTGGAATCCTAGCATGAATTCCTAGAGGATTTCCAAGTGGAATCCTAAGTTGAAATCCCGGAAGAACTTCTCTTCGATGAGTTCCTGTGGGATTTTTTATAGGAGTTCTTCCAGGTATGCCTCTTGGAGATCCTTTGGTAAATTCTTTAGGTGCATTCCTTCAGGAGTTCCAAGAGATTTTTTTTTCTAAAATTCTCTTCGGGGTTTCTTTTAGGAGTTCCTTCAAAAACTCCTCTAGGAATTCCTCTGGGAATTGCTCTAGAAGTTCCTCCAGGTATACCTCTAGGACTTCCTCCGGGAATTTCTCTGGGAGTTCCTCCCGGAATTCTTCCAGGGGTTTCTCCTTAAATTCCTCATGGAGTTTTTTCAGCCATTTCTCTAAGAGAAATGAAACTCCCAGAGCAACTCCCGGAGAAACTCCGGAAGAATCACTCGAGGAATTTATGGAGAATCTCCAAGAAAAAGATTCCATTGAAACTTCTAGAGGAATATCAGGATCGCCTGCAGAAATTCTCGGGGTATCTCCCCGAAGAATCACCAGAGGATCTGCTAGAAAGAAATTCCTTGAGAACTGGTAGAGCAATTTCGGAGGAACTTTTGAAAAATCCTTGAAAATACTCCGACAGGATTTCTTAGAGAAACTTTAGTTTAATTCCCGGAGAAACATACAAAAAATCAATTAGAACTCCTAAAGAAAAACACGGAGGGCAGCCTAAAGGAATTCTCAGAGGAACTCTAAGAAAAATTTCAAGAGGAACTCTTGGAGGAACTTATGGAGAAATTTCTGATGGTACTCCTATAAAAATTCCCGACGGAATTTCTTGCAGGATGTTTAGAGGAACTTCAAGAGGAAATGACATTTGAAGAAAATTGCTTACGACACTTTTTGAGAAATTCAAGTAATAATACCCGAAGGAACTCCCAGAGGAATTCCCGGTGAGAATTTAGGAAAAAAATCCTATGAAACTCCTAGAGAGGAATTCCCAGAAGACCACCTAGATAAATTCTGAAGGGAACTCCAAGAGGTATTTTTGGAGGAACCCCTGGAGCAACTCTCAGAGGAATTTCCGAAGAAATTGTAAGATAAATTACTGAAGGAAACAATTAGAAGAATTTGCGGTGGGAATCCCTTGAGGAATTCCCGAAGGAACTTCCATAGGAATTTTCGGAGGTAATTTTGGACGAATTCTACTGGTATCGCTAATTCTACGTAGAGCAATTTCCGGAGGAACTCCAAGAAAAAAAAAATAAATTGTAACTCCTAGAAGAAGTCTCGAAGGACAGCATAGAGGAATTCCCGCAGGAACTATAAAAAGAAACTCATAGAATAGTTTTTGAAACACCTGTAGAGAAATTGCTGAAGAAACTCCTTGAGGAATATGGAGAAAGTCTTACAGAAATTCTGGGAGAACCTCCTAGAGGAACCCCCAATGAAACTCCCAGGGGGACTCTTAGTGAAATTCTTGGAAGTCCTAGAAGAATTCCCAGAGAGACTTCTGAAATGTATTCCAGGAGAAACTCCTGGAGAAATTCCTGGAGTTACTCATAGAGGAATTTCTGAAGGAATTTCAAGATGAGTTTCTGAAGGAACTTCAAGAGGAATTCCCGAAGGATCCACTCGTGGAATTCTCGAACGAACTAAAAGAAAAAATCCCGTAGGAACTCCTAGAAGAATTTCAGGAGGAACTCTTAGAAAAAAAATCTGGAGGAATTTGTAGAGGAATTCCCGGGAGAGATACTCCTAGAGGAATTCCAGGAGATATTTCTTAAGGATTTTTTTTGAGGAACGTCTAGAGAAATTGCTGGTTGACCACCAAGAAGAATTCCCGGAGACACTCCTAGAAGAATTCCCGGGAGAACTTCTAGAGAAATTCCTGGAAGAATTTCTGGATGAACTTCTTGTGGAATTCTCGGAGGAACTTCTAGAGGAATTATTGGAGGAAATCCTAGTAGAAATCCCGGCAAAACTACAGGAATTCCCAGAGAAACTTATCGAGAAAATCCTGGGAGTATAAACTCTTTCAGGGATTCCCGGTGAAACTCCTGAGATTTCTCAAGTAAATTCTCTCGAGATTTCGCGAGAGATTTCGCCTGGGATTCTTCCAGGAATTTCTCCCAGGATTTTCTTGATAAATCCCTCATAAAATTCCTCCATGTGTTCTTCCTGGGATTGCTCCAGGAATTCCTCCTGGGATTTACGCAAGATTTTTCCTGGGATCCCTTCAGGAATTACTCCTTCGATTCCTCCCACGATACAACCAGGAATTCTTCCCGGGATTTTCTCAGGCATTCATGTGGAAATTCCACTGCAGGTTTCTACTAGAATTCTTTCAGGAATTCCTTCAACAAATTCTCCAGGAATTCCTTCCAGGGTTTTTCCATGAATTTCTAGTTGTAATTTTCGAGGAATTCCTCCCGGGGTTTCTGCTGCAGGAATTTCTCCTGGGGATTCTCCAGGAATTTATCTTGGGGTTCCTCCAGGAATTCCATCTTGGAATTTCTCAAGGAATTCCTCCTGAGCATTCTCAAGGAATTCTTTCCGGGATGTTTCGAGGAATTCCTCCTCGGATTCCCACAACAGTTTCATCCGTGGTTCATTGAGAAATTCCTCCACGAATTTCTTCTGGGATTCCTCCAGGGTTTCCTCCCGGGATTCCTCTAGGAATTATTCCTCGGATTCCTACAGGATTTTCTTCAAGGACTCATCCAGAAATTTCTCCTGGGATTTTCTCAGAAATTCTACATAGGATTCTTCCATGCATTTTTCCTGGGATTTTTTTATGATTTTTTTCTTGCGATTCCTCCAGGAGTTCCTTCTGGGATTTTTCCAGGAATTACTTCTTGGATTCTTGCAGAAATTCCCCCCGGGATATCTCCAGGAATTCATCCTGGAGTTCCTGCAGGGATTTTCCTTGGGGTTCCTCCAGGAATGCCTTCTGGTGATCTTCCAGAAATTCTTCGTAAGATTCTTCCAGAAAATCATTCTAGAATTCTTCTAGGAATTTTTCTTTGGATTCCACCAGGCATTTCTTCCAATTTTTAAGTCCTCCTAAAATTCCTCTTGGGATTCCTTCAGGAATTCCTACTGAGATTTCTCCTAAGAATAGCTACTGGAGGAATTCCTAGTGGAACCAAAAAAGAAATTTTTGAAGGAATTGCTGAACAAATCCCTGAAAAAATTGATTCGGAAATCCCAGAATAAATTTCAGTTATAATTCAAGGAAGAGTTTCAGGAGGAATTCCAGAAAGATTACAGGAGTCACAGGTGAAATTTCTGGAAGAATTCCTGAAGAATTTGCGTTATGCTTAGAGAATTCGCAAAAGAAATTCCTGGAGAAAACTTTGGAGGAATACCTAAAGAAGCCTGAGGAGGAATTCCTAGAGAAATAATAGGAGAAATTCCTATAGGAAGCCCCGCGACCAAATTTAGAGGAATCCTAGGAGAAATTTCTAGAAAACCCTGCAGGGTTTCATGGAAGAATCTTAGGAGGACTTCCTGGAGGAATCCTAGGAGGATATGCTGGAGGAATCCAAAGAGGGATTCACAGATGAAACCCAGGAGGAATGCCAAGAGGAATACCTGGAGGCATGTCAATAGAAATACCTGGAATTTCTGGAAGAATCCCAGCGGGAATGCCTGGAACAATCCCACGAGGTACTCCCAGAAGGATTCCTGGAGGAATGTCAAGAGAAATTCCAGGACGATCCTCTGAAGGAATTCCTGATGGAATACTGGGAGGTATTTTTGGAGCAATCTATGAAGGAATTCCAAGTCGAATCCTAGCTGAATTCCTAGAGGATTTCCAAGTGGAATCCTAGGATGAATCCTAGGAATCCTAGGAGGAATTCTAGGGCGAATTGCAGAAGAAACTCCAGAAGAAACTCATGTAAGAATTCTTGGAGCAATTCCTGTAGAAATTCGTGGAGGAAGGCTTAGAAAATTCCTAAAGGAATCCAAAGAATAATTACTGCAGGAATTGCTGGATCAACCACTGGGAAAATGGCTGAAGGAATCCAAGAATAAATTCCTGTATGGATACTAGGAAGAATTCCTGGAGGATCCACAGAAACATTTCACGAATGAATCCCAGAGGAGGATTTTAAGGTGATATTTTTGTGAAATTCCTGAAGGATTTCCGAAGATATTGTTGGAGGATTCCCAAGAGGAATGGCTTGGATGAATCCCAGGAGAAATGCCTGTAAAAATTCTTGAAGGCATTTTTGGAGAAACCTCAGAAGGAATTCCTGGAGAAATACCAGAAGGAATGCCCATGGGAAGCTCAGGAAGACTTCTAAAAGGAATCCCAGGAGAAATCCGAAGAGGAATTCCTGAAAGAATCCCAGTAGGATTTCCTGGGGGAATCCTAGGAGAATTTTCTGGAGAAATTCCAAAAGGAATTCTTGGAGAAATCCCAGGAGGAAATCCCAGGAGAAACTGTCGGTGAAATCTCAGTAAAAAAAACCTGTGAGTATCCTAGAAGGAGTTCCTGGTGATATTCTTGATGAAATTCCAAGAGTAATTTCTGAAGGAATCCGAAGAGAAAATCCTGGAAAAATCCCAGGAAGGATCATTGGAGGAATACCAAAAGAAAACCATGCAATAATCCTAAGAAGAGTTCATCTACTCTAGGAATCCCGAGGAGGATTTCCTGAAGGAGTCCTGGGAGAAAGTTCTGGAGGAATCTTTGGAGGATTTCCAGGAGGAATCCAAGGAAGATTTCATGGAGGAACTCAAGGAAGAATTCACGAATGAATCCCAGGAGGAACTCCTGGAAGAATCCCATGAGGAATTACAAGAGGAATTCCTGGAGGAATCCTCGCAAGAATTCCTAGAAGAATCCCAGAAAGAATTCCTGGAAGAATCCCAGGAGGAATTTCTAGAGGAATTCCAAGAGCAATTCCTGGAGGAATGTCAGGAAGAATTCCTGGGAGAACCCCTAAAAGAATGCCAGGAAGTATTTCTGGAGTAATCCATGAAAGAATTCTAGGTGGAATCCTAGCATGAATTCCTAGAGGATTTCCAAGCGGATTCCTAAGATAAATGCCTAGAGAAATTCCAGCAGGAATTGCAGAAGGAATCCCAGAAGAATCTTCTGTAAGAATCTGTGGAGCAATTCCTGTACCTATTAATTCCTGGAGGAATCCTTTCAGAATTCCTAGAGGAATTCAAAGAGCAATTTGTGGAGAATCCAAGAAGAAATTCCCGTATTATTACTAGGGAGAGTTCCTGGAGTAATCCCAGGAGCATTTCCCGGAGGAAACCTAGGAGGAATTCCTGGAGGGGACATTTGTGTTGGAATTCTTGAAGGATTTCCGAAAATATTCCTGGAGGATTCCCAAGAGGAATGGTCTGGAGGAATTCCAGGAGAAATTCTTGAAGACATTTTTGGAGAGTCCTCAGGAGGAATTCCTAAAGAAGTTCCTGGAGGAGTTCCCATAGGAAGCTCATGAAGCCTTCGAAAAGGAATCCCAGAAGAAATTTCTTAAGAAATCCGAATAGGAATTCCTGAAGGAATCCCGGGAGGATTTCCTGGGGGAATCCTAGTAAACATTTCTGGAGAAATCCTAATTCCTGGAGGAATCCTAGAAAAATTTCCTGGAGGAATCCTAGGATAAATTCCTGGAGGAATCCCAGGTGAATTGCTAAAGAAATCTCAAGAAAAATGAGGTTCTGTGAGATTCCTAGGAGGAGTTCCTGGAGATATTATTGGAAGAATTCCCAGAGGATTCCTTGGAGAAATTCCTGGAGAAATCCCAGAAAGAATTATTGATGGAATACCCGAAGAATAACATGTAATAATCATAGGAAGAGTTCCTGCATACCAGGAGGATTTGCTGAACTAAATCCTGGCCATCCGGAAGAACAACCCACGCAACAGTTGATTCCAACACCAGCAGACGCCGAGCACACAAGCGCAGTACTCCCGGATGATTTCCAGAGAAACTCGTTACCCAATCATCACCTTACCCATCCTTGAAAAATGTGACCTCCTAACCTCGAGTTGCCCTAATTTAGAGTACATTGGCCTCTATTCAGAACTAATCACTAAAATTAAGTAGTTATTGCCTTCAATAAATTAACTAGATTAAAAAAAAAAAGATTTCCAGGAGGAATCTTAGGAGGAATTCGTAGAGGTATCCCAGTTGGAATTCCTTTAGAAATCCCAGGAGGAATTCCTGGTGGAATTCCAGGAGGAATTTCTGAAGAAAATCCTGTAAGAATCAGAGAAGGAATTCCGGGAGGAATTCTAAGTATGTATCCAATAGTCAAGAATTATACATAGATTCTTCAAAAATCCTTGAAATCCTTTAGTGGACCAATGTATGGACAAAGAATTAAAGATATGAACAAAAAATTATATAAGGTTCGCGTAGATTTTTGAAGAAAATCCTTGAACTACCTTATAGATAAAATATGGTCAAGAATTTCAAGTAATCCTAAAATTGATTAAGTTTACATAGTTTTTTTCGAAATCCTCGAATTACCTTAGCGAACCAAGATAAGAACAAAAAAAAATCTAAATATTTCTCAAAGTCGTTAATTTTTTATAGATTCTTCAAAAATACTCAAACTATCTTTGCGGACAAATAATTCCTAATATTTTTACGAATGTAGAATAAGAAATTCTACATTTTTAAAATATTCAAATAAACTTATAGAGCATTCACAAATGACGTAGCTTTTCCCATACCTATTACATGGTGCGTAGCAATTTGAGGAACTCCATTCTATCCCAAAATTGCTACGTGATTTATGGACGGTCCCTTAGAGGATCCAGGTATGAACAAGAAATTCCAAAAGTCAAGAATTTTACACAGATTCTTCAAAAATCCTTGAACTTCTCTAGCGGACCGAGATGTGTACAAATAACACTAGCTTACAAAATAAATCGAAAGTCGTGAGCTTCTATCAACGACCAAAATTTTTGATGCATAACTATGTGCTGATATCAAGATCGTGCAGCAAAAAAATTTAAGTAGAACAGTTTTTAAGTTTTTCCTGAAAATCGAGCTCTACAGTTTTCAAAAATATGAAATTTACTAATATATAAATATCTATCGTTGCGATCAACCAATTTTCAATCCTTTTCCATAAATAGAAAGCTGAATATAATATGTTTCAATCATCTTAACATAATTTTTGAATCAAATTAGTGGGATTCGAGATATTGGTGATTATATTGGCCAATCTGCTTAAATTTGAGCGAATTTTCCATAAAATAATGGAGATTGGTATTTTTATTTTTCAGTAAGAAAATATCAATTGAAAAATTCTTTCTCATGGGCAAAAAAGTTCCTTATATTCCTAAGAATGAAGAATAATAATTTATACTATTCGAAAATTCTCAAATTACCAAAGCGCACCCAAATTTGGACATGGAATTCCTAGTAATTCTAAATGTCGAAAATGGCGGGTATGATCTCCTAACGATTCATAAACTATTTATAATGGGAATTGCCTCTACTTTCATGTGATTAGTGTTATCGTCGGGCCTACAACACGATATAAAAGTACAGAATGGTTATTGGAAGAGAAAAGTCAAAATTTATAACTATGGAAGAGCTCATGGATGCAAAAGCCCACTAAAATGGCGTTTGAGCAGTGCCGCATTTACAGAAAATTAACTCTTTTCAATGGCATAGCACAAAAATCAAACGTGGGAACACGTGCCTTGATTCACAGAACAGCAGGCTGAGCAGCAGGCTTCGTCTTAGTGAGAACAATACTCAAAAAAGAAGAAGAACAATACTCAAAAAGAAGAAGAAGAAGATATAAAACATCTCATCAATATTTTAGCAGAGTAACCATGCACTATCAAATGATACTTGTTTCCCAGAAATACTCAACTTTTGAGAATATCTATAAGTTTACTAAATTATCCAACAATGAATTTGATATAAATGATTGTGTTCATAATCGTTTTTTTTTCGCTCTGCTGTTTCTACCATTGCATTGATGTTATTGTTTTTCATTTGGTTTATAAGCAAAACAGGAATAAAAAAGAAAAATTGAAAAACGGTTAAAGTTTTTTGTTACAAATTTGATAATAAATGAAAAAAAAAATTTATCTGTTTGGATTCGAGCACCTTAGAGGTGAACAACTAAACGCACCGCAGTCGTAAATACAGAGCCAACGATGGAGAGCGGAAGTAAACCGCGTAGGGTTGCCAACAATGCCTCGACTCTTCTAATTTCCTCACAGGGTGAATGATTGAAATAAAATGATAAATGTGTGCATACGTCTTTTGCTATATTTTCATTTTATTTCACTGCTACTTGCACTTGTGATATGAACCATTTTTATACTATAAACAAAAGCGTTTTCAGTATGTGACATAATTTCAATTAGTTGGTAATGTATCCTACCACCACAAGACATTTTTGGTAACCCTGAATCCTTGCGCTACCCGCTATGCTCTTGCTCTTTCTCTGAATGAGAGAAAATGGGAGATTGGCTCCTCTCAAATTTGAGTAGATTTGAATGATTTTACCAAAATTACATTTTCTAAAAAAGCACGGTTTACAAAGTTTTATGCTGTAACATGTACTTTTTTTTACGTTTACAGCATCTATGAACTTATAATAGTATTTGCACATGGGCTTTTGAGGATACATGACTTTTTTGTGTATCAAATTTGCAAGTAAAGTGCACAACCATCTACTTTTTGTCTGTAGATTTGATCGCTCTTGACCACGGTATTCAAATTTGGGATATCCTAAAATCATGAAATTTTTACAGAAGACTCTGGGATACCTGAAGAATAATTGCACATGAGGAAATTGCGATATTCGACCTCATATTCGACAAATTACGCAGAATATACCAAAAACCCATGAAATCCTCTCTCTCGTGAGAAGCGTGACCTCAGACCTTAACGACAGCCACAAACGCACCCCACAACCGACACAAAATTGAGGACGTGATCCTAAGATTTGCGGGAGCTATAGGGAACGAGACATGGCGAGAGAGGGAGATATGCTCGAAAATGGAATAATAATCTGGTTTGAATGGCTTAATAGACCAGATCTAATCGGGAGACACGTCAGGAACTACTTGTTTTGGCGGTGGTTACCACTAGATATGGGCTTCGTTCGACCTGGCTGGCGTTTGTGTATGACGGGAATGGCGACGGCTATACGGTTGTTGTCGGTATATGTAGTCGAATTGGCAGTTGCAACGCTAATGATGGCTTATTATTCAATAGGTTGTCCTTTTAGATGGAAGCTGGGGCTTAGTTTGAAACTGATGCAATCTACTGTTTTTGGTTATTGAGTAAAAATGGATTGTGAGAGACAATTCTGGAATGCGACAGAAGTACGGTATTAGGTTTTATTATGGTTCTTAAAACTACATACTACAAGACTAATTAATCATCAAAATGTTGCTTGGAGAGATCCCAGAATTGTTGTGTCCAAATAGTTTCTTCTAGATGACCATTTACTTTAGACTTCCTCTACTAATTGATTCATTTTTGTTTCCTTTTGTTTCAGGTAACACCGACTTCTGCTTTAAGGCAATGTTATTGAACGACTACGCAACAGGTTTGTTGAATATGACTTGCACTGGTAGCTTTTATTGGTTTTCACAGAGAAACAATAAACTCAGCACCATCAAATTTTTGTCATGGTTTTAGTCGTTTTAGAATATGTGTGGCATGATATTATAACTCAATTTTCCAGTTTTTGTCAATTTAACAAAATTAATTAAACATACTAGTTTCATGAACTTGTTCACAAGCCTTAGTACATGTTTTCACACTATAAGGACATGGTTCTAGGGTTCATGCGGCATAATGGCATGACTCAGTTTTCGCCTATGAAACCAAAATCATAAAAGAAAATTTTTAGTGTCATAAATAAAGCTAATTATTTCATAAATTTGCGTCATGATCTGATGACATCTGAGCATGAAATCATGTCACATTCATTTATCCGTTTTTGCTCTAAATATAGGAATCGTGTTGTCATGGCTCTGTTAATGAAAAACGAGTCATGATATCATGTTGCTTTTAAAGTATAGTTTAATAATGCAAAAACACATTTCCATCGCTCAATTATGACTCATTTGGCCAGTTTCAGGTTCCGGATTTTTTCCGTGTGGCTTGCTGTTAATATTCCATGATCTCGAACCCATCAGTTAAGGTCATAACTTGAGTAGGGGTAGGGTAGCGATTTCTACTTAACGTGTCAGGTCAACAAGCATCAACCTCGTATATTGTCATGGTTTTCGTTTGCCGAATTATTGATGCTTGTTTGTTTTTCCAATCCATTGTTTTGTGGGCAGCTAATAATCTTGAAGAAATAAACATTCACGTTCAAGCAAAAAAAAACTCTGTTTGCCATGAATGACGTCCGTTGTTTGCCCAGTCTACTCAATCTCGAATCAACAGGCCTTTCGTCAATTCCTCCTGGCTAGCTCATTAAAATTCACACTTTTGTCCAAATGAAGTGATCAAAAGTAAATAATCACAGACCTGACGACGACGACCCGGGTGCACCGAGACGCAAGCAGCCATAACTCAGACAAACATCTAATATTTAAATTTGTATATTGACTGACTGGGGCGAACCATCATCCCTGCCCGGAGCGCGAGGTGGAGGTCTCCCCACGAATCATTCGGTTGGACTTCGTGGGTTCATACAACTGTTTGAACTGAAGCCAAGACGACACGATTCGTTAGAGTTCCACAGCCGGACACCAAAACTTGAGCACGAAGAATTGAGCCACCGCACAGTAGGTTTCCACCGAAAATAGTAGCTGGGTCAATACGCCCATAGAAAACGTTGCATTTGGCATTCAAAATTTATAATGACTCAACTGAAAGTTAAACTAACATTTATTGGAATTTACAATTCTATCAGTAAGATTGAAACACATCATTTTTAAGTTGCATCAGGTTTTTTTCATACCTCATATGGAATTTGTCAAACTTTTGTATGTAAAAATGTTTGATTGAATATTAGAAATAAACTCTTGCCTTGTTTATCCTTTGCCAATGCCCTTAACTGTTTCCTTACGATACACTTTTTTGGCAAGTTACGGTCGTTCTAAACGAAATGAAAGTTTATTTTAAATAGCAAAACAATTAATTTTCATCCATTTTTCCATCTTAACCGTCTCAAAAACCTTCTGTCATCGAAATTAGATGTATCGAGAGATGTGTCGAACTTTGAGATAGATTGATTGATTCGGTGACCGCGTTCCATGATTCCGGGCATAATTGACGACTATTTGGCATGTTTTCTTCGTTCATCGGAATAAACATTCGTCCAATCAAACAGGCTGAATTCACATTTCCGGCGGCGCAAATTGACCAATCAATAATGGTAATACAGAGTTCACAAAACACGTGCCAAAATATGAGTACTCAAATATCGACGACACTATTAACATAGTTCATCAATTTAATTGGGTATGCTTCGAGAACAACTGAAAAACATTTCAAACTTCATCTTATTTGGCTGTTTATGACCCACTGTCTCCAATATAGACAGGATAGGTCCCAATTCTAAAGAACAGAAGCAAAAAACAGAACAATTTCCGAGCAAACGGGTCAGATACGATTAGCACAACCACCCATTACCCAATTTGCGATTTGCTCGTTATAATTTCCTATTAACTTCAACCATCATCATTATTGCAATTAGCTTAATGGACAAAATGTTCGGTTAAAGTGCCTCCGGTAGGCACTGGTCAGTTTGGCTTCAGAAACACTTTACATTCTTTTTTGCTTTTGTTTGAGCTATTTGGAGCTCATAAAAAAAAACAAAAGTTTGCCGCTGGCGGTATGGAAAGTAAGGTGGAGTTAATGAGATAACGAAGTTCCAATCTGGGTTCGTTGTTGTATGCATAAGGAGGAGAATTGTTGCGCTAATGGGTCGATGAATTTTCAATGCTAATTTTCACACCAAGCAATCAAAAAAAAAATGCTCTGGACCTAATTATTGATGTATAAATTGAGCTGGAGTAGCAGTAGAGAATAATTTCGGTGAACGTTTTTGCGATGGAGTTTGTTTCATCGAAGACACATGGACTAGATCAGTAAGGCTATGCCGCTGCGCACAGAATGGAAGATGATTAGCGTCAAGCGAACGTAATACTGGGTGTTGGGTCGTCCTTTATTATGCAAAAATTTGAAATGTTAGAAGTTAAATATTAAAACTGATTGTTTGACTTAAGAACGGTATTGACAAAATTTATAGTCCATCCCAAAGGCTAATAAATTGTATAAAGATACGAAAACTTTTTTTTTTCAATTTAATGAAGGTTTTTTTGATGATTTCAAAATCCCTGAAGGATCGAAAATTTGCTTAGAATTGCAATATCTATACTCGTTTTGGAGTCAATACTTTTTTTCAGTTATTCCTCCAACTATTCTCTCAAAAATTCAACTCCTGCAGATATTCCTAAACAGATTGATAAGAAGTTCCATCAACAATTCTTTCACAAGTATCATCAAAGATCCCTCCAGTATTTTTTCAATAATTCTTTGGAAGACTCTTGCAGAAAGTTCTCCGGATGTTCAATCCGAAATTTCCCTATCGATTCCTTCAGATTTTTTTTCCTGAAATTTTTGTTAAAATCCCTCGAAAAATTTCTTCATTTTTTCTATTTTATTTATTCACAAGAGTTTCTTCCAGAAGATCCTCCGATATTCCTCCACGTGTTACATCATAAACTACTCTTGGGATTAATTGAACACTCTCTTCAGGAATTCCTTCAGAATTTTTCCGCGGACCCTTCAGGAATCCCTTAAGAAATTATTTTAGGAATTTCTTCAGAAATCAGCTCAGAATTTATTTCTTGGTGTGTCTCCCAGAATATCTCAAGAAATTCTACTTGGAATTACTGCAAAACATTCTTCAGTTTTCCAGGAAGTCAGAGATCCAATTTTTTTATAAGTTTCATTTAGTGGTTATTAAAGAATTTTTCGGATTAGCTTCAAATTTCTATTGCAAAAATTTCCTTATTGCTTAATTTTATAGGAATATAGGAGTTCCTCTAGGGATAGCTTTAGAAATTGCTCAAGGAGTTTTTATCCACAAGTGCCTTTCAAACATTGTGTAAGAAATTCTTGCAAGAATACCTCCAGAAGTATCTCCATGACTTCATCCATGGTTTGCTTCAAAACATCCTGCAGGAATCCCTTCAGAAATTTATTTAGACATTTCTTCAAGAATACCTTCAGCACCTTTGTCCAGTAGTTCAATTCAGAAATTCTTCAAGGGTGTTCTTCGGAAATCCCTTCAGAGATTTTCTCAGCAACTTCTCCAGGTAGTTTTCCTTCAATTTCTTGAAAAGTTTTTCATAAAAATATTTCATTAATTTCTCCAGAGCAGAGATGCCAGATATACAGATTGTTCTGTATTATACAGATTTTTCACCTGTGTTTTTGAAAGATAAAACCAGTAAAAATTTTGAACCGTCAAAAAGTAGTACATTTTTGTTTGTTTCTATTGAAATCTAGGACTCTCGGTGTCTGCTATTTCCTGAAAACGGCGATACAGAAAAATCTGTATTGATACAGATTTTTGATAAAAATAATCTGGCATCTCTTCTCCAGAGTCACCTCAAGGAGCTCCTCTAAGTATTCATCAGGAATTTCTCCAGGAACTTTTTCAGTGATTACTTCAGAAATTGTTCCAGAGAATTTTGTCCAAAAAATTCTTCTTGGAATCTTCAGCGATTCCTTTAGAAATTCCTTCAGGTAACACTTGAAGAAATACTTCAGTATTTTTATGTGATTTCATAAAGTTCTTCTGTAAAAATCCGTGGAGGAATATTTGAAAGAATTCCTGGAGGAGTCTCTAAAGGAATCCCAGAAGATGATTCTGAATGAAACGCAGGAGATGTTTTGAAAAGAAACCTTCTAGAAATTCCGTCAATGATCCATGATGAAAATTACCTAAGGAGCTCCTGTAGGAACCCTTGGAAGAATTTCCGAAAGAACCCCTGACAATTTTTTGAAAATTCTGGAAAAAAACATGTAAAATTTTTCCTGAAGAAACCCTTAAACTACCAAAGAGTCTCTGGAGGTATTTCTGAAGAAATTCCCGTGGAAGTTCAAGTAGGAATCAATCGAGGAATCCCTAAAAGAATTCTTGGATGATTTCCTAAATAAATTTCTATCTAATTCCTGTAGACATCCCTGGAGATATTCTAAAGAATCCCTGGAGGAATATCTGAAAGAATCTCACGGAAAATATTTTAGCTGGACTTGCTGAATAAATTCATGAGGGAATTTCTAGGAACACTCCTTGAGGAACACTTAGTGGAACACCTATAAGAATTTATTTATAAATATATAAATATTTATATTTATATACACTCCCGATCAAAAGTTTGGGGTCACCCCCTCAAAAACATGTCATTTTTTTAGGCCCATATCTCTGTCAATTTGCGTCTGATTTTAAAACCCCAGGTCTCATTCAAAACATATTAAGTCAAAGTAACTTTGAACATGGTTTAAATATTTTTTTTTTTTCAAAAATGTTTGTATGTAAACTTAAACTAAAGTTGCCAAAATTTCTAAAAAATGCAAATAAACTAACAGCAGTGTCGCTGGAAATTTGGTCGACCAAATTTTAAGATGAGAGCGGTAATATAAGCAATTTTCTATTAGCTTTCGACTGCTTTTAACCGAACATAGCAAAAAAAATCTAGAAAAAAAAAGTTATTAAGTAAATTAACTCTTGATGTCATCGGCCAAAAGCTTGGGGTCACTATCGTTAAACATGGAAAAGTTATTTATTGATATCTTTGTCATCTTTAATTCAATTTTAATTCTTCTTGGCTTATTTGAAACATGATGAATGGTACTTACTGCATATACGGAGATATGGGCCTCAAAAAATGACATGTTTTTGAGGGGGTGACCCCAAACTTTTGATCGTATTTCTTTTCATTTATTTATTCTTCGATAGCTTAAGACTAAAGTCTTTTAAATGCTACACAGCTTTTTGGCATGGTTTTGGGCATCATTAATGTGATCATAATTATAATAAAAATAATACATTAAAATACACACTTTTTTTCCTTATTTAATCTTGACTAATCAAAATACTCTTGACATTGCTTCTTGAACACAAATATAGACCGTTAATTTTTCATGTAACTTGGTAATGCAATCCACAGAACAACGCCTCTAACAAAAAATGTTTTACCGTACATAGTGTGAGTGGGTATGACATAATCTCTAACTCTCGAACTGATTAATGGTCTTAGTTTGTCGTAAAGATACCCCGAAGTTTTAGTTGTAGAGATTTTGTGCAAAAACATATATTAATATAAATATCCCTGGAGAAATCCGTTACGAACCTAATTCCTATTTCCACCTAATTCCTAGAAAAATCTTATGAGAAATTTACAAAAAAAAATTCTTTATATTTTTTGAGAAATTTGTAAAGTAATAATAAACAATTTATCAAAAAAAATCCTTAAAAGAGATCCTGGAGCAATTTCTGGTGAAAGAGTACCCGGAGAAGCCCCTGAAAGAATATCTGTGTGAATTTCTGCAAAAACCTCTAAAGGAATAGCTGGACTTTTTCATGAAAAAATCCCTGAAAATCTACGGAGGATTTCTTGGAGACGTCCCATGAAAAAAAATATTGAGGAATCCCTGAAGGAATTATTGAAGGAGTCGATGGAGAATTCCTGAAAGAATCCTTGGATTACTTTAAGAAAGGAATTCCTGGAGAAGGAGGGGGCTACAGCAAAGTTTGACAACCTATACAAAAAATCTAGAAGCTCCATACAAAACGCGTATGGGGGACAATGGTTGAAAATGGACTACTTTTGTGTGACCATATTTATAGACTTTCTCAGGCATCCATGGATCCATTTAGGAAGGTTCTCTATTGAAACTCTTTGGAAAATTTATTAAGAAACTTAATGCATCCCAGAAAATTATTTCTGAAGGAATAGGGTTTTGTACCATTTATGCAGGTGTACCTATTTTGGGCACTTGCGGCTATAACCAAGTCAATTTTACACCTAAGAATCTAATTTGTGGCACACGATGAGATACATACAGTAGCATGCTATATACAAAAATTGAAATCAATTGGTATCAATAGGTACAAGACCCTATTTGGTTTTTGAATTTTGGATGTGAATTTCTGAAGCATGAAAGATTTTCTACAAGAATTCCTAGTGAAATTTCTGGATGTTCTTCTTGTGGAGTCTCTGAAGAAATTCATGCAATATTTTTGAAGGGATCCATGGAAAATGTTTTGAAAGCAATCTCTAAAAAAATCCCTAAAAAAGGACAGGAAAACGACGGCGACGGCAGCGTGGCACGATGGCGCACACGTCTATTGAGAAAAAGAGTCCAAAGAGTTTACAAAATTGTTGGTATGAAAAACAGTTTATGAGTATGTAGTGTTTACTTCTTTCGAACATGAGAAGTAAATATTTTTCCCGTAATGCTAAAGCTTTTACGGCTCATATGAGAATCGCATATTATCCAAAACTGAAAAGGGGTCATTCCATATGAAGTGACCGAGAAAAAGTGAAAACGTGTTATCGACCATCACGGATTTTGACCAAATTTTGTTGGAATGTTTGTTTAAATGGAGGAAGAAAAAATCCAAATTTTGGTGCCGATCGGATCACCCCTTCGGCCCGTGGCAGCACCCCTCGTCTTTGCCAATACAAGAAAAATCCTAGTTTTCCCTTTCTTTTCTTAATTTATAGCTTTGAAACTATAACCCTCGGCTTTTTTGAAGAAAATTGATGGAGAAATCCAGGAAAAATATTATTTTTTCGATACAGTGTTGCCAAACATGTTATTTTTCAATTTTAAAATTTAAAGTCGATTTTTCGTCAAATGAGTATATTTTGATTTCAAAAATTTTGATTCCATCGTGTTTATCAGACATTTTCCAATCGAAAAAGCTTAACTCCCCGAGGTCTTTTCAGCCGTTCCAGAGATACAGCGTTTTTAAGCTTGAAAATCCTCTTTATCTAATATATAAAATAAGTCCAATTTACAAGTTTCGCTAAGAAAACATTATTCGATGCAATTTAAAGGTGATTTGGACTGATTTAGACCAAGCAGAATAGAAAACTATGTAAAAATAATAATATTACAGTGTTGCCAGTTTATCAATTATAGATTTATTAGAATGGATAACAATAAATTGCTGAAGAATAAAATTTATATATTACAATCCTTATTTCAGTTTAAATTCTACCTATGTAAACATTAAGGTTGGCGAAAATGTTGCCAGACATTTTAATTTTATTGTAAAAATTTACATGAGAACTTTTGTATCAAATCAAATGATCAAGCAAGAATCATAAATTTCTTTTTAACAATTGGATTACTATTGGCAACACTGAACCTTGATAGTTTTCGTTTGTTGTGCAACTTTTTATTCTTCGAACAAACCCTTAATAAGGACAGCGGTTAATTCAAATGTTCACTGAAATTTATTCTTGGTTCAGAATTACGCTGATATATCCTGTAAATTTGTGTTATATGTCATGTAAACACTCAGAGTCATGCTGAATTACATGACATATAATGGAAGTTAACATGATATTTTATGACTTTTACATGATATGTCATGTAAACTTCTGTGATATCCCACTCTCCAATTATGGCATCATATGTCACAGAATTTTACATTCTTTTTTCAATCTGTGCATCTAGATGTTTCGCCACAAGGATTTACCAGAAATTCTGTCAGGGTTTCTTTAGAAATTCGTCAATGTCTCCCAGAATTTCTCACAAGATTCCTTCCTCAGTTTTCACACAATTTTTCTTGGTATGCTTTTGAATTCTACCTGATTCCTTTCAACATTTTGTCTAAATTTGAACAATTCTTTCCAAGACTCTTTTTATAGAACCTTCCAAAACAGCTAATTTTCGGGCGATTTCTCCTGGAGTTTTTTACGGAAATACTACTGAATTTCGTCCAGAGGGTTTCCCAGTATTGCTTTTAGAGTTTCTCGAAGGGTTTTCGCGAAGTTCCTCCTGCGTTTAACTGAAAGATGTTTTCGATAGATTTCTACCAGGATTTATCCCGAGATTTCTATAAGAGTTTCTGTCGAGATATATCACAGCATAATTTGTCGCAGAATTTCTCCTAGAATTTCTCTCGGGATCCCTCTTGGAGATTTTATACAAATCCTTCCAATGTTCCTCTTGGAACTTCCCGAGGGTTTCTCCCAAAGATGCTATTGGAGTTATTCCTGGTTTTTGTACTAGAGCTTCTCGAACGAACGAGTTTCTCTCGAATTTACTGCAGGAGTTCCTCGCGGGATTTCTTCTACAGTCTTTCCTGTAATTTCTTCAAGATATTTTAGTGAGCTTTCTCCCTGGATTTCCACAGGCATTGCTGCTGGAATATTTCCTTAATGTTCTCGTGAGATTTATTTGAAAATTTCACCTGAGATTTCTCTCGGAGTTTCTACTGGAACTTCTCTCAGAAGATTCTTTTCGGTGTTGGACTGGGATGTCTTTCTGAAGTTTTTATAAAATAACAGGACTTTCTCCTAAGATTTTTTTCCGAAGTGTTTTCTGGAATTTCTGCAGAAGCTATTGCTGATATTTCTCATTGAGTTCTTCATGTTATTTCTTTTAGAGCTAGGCTTTTTTCTGGTAGTTGTTTACCGGATTTCTCGCGATGCTCCTAAGTTTTTTCTACAGCTTTTCTCGGGATTATTTCAAGAGCTCTTCCCAAAATCATCATCGAAAATTGTCCCAAGATTATGGATACTCCATTTGGGTTTTCTTGACCAGATGCTCCCAGAGTCCTTGCACGATTTTTTCCAGGAGTTTTCCTCAGAATGTCTCCTGGGATAACTTACGAAATTCCATGTATGACTGTCCCGGATAAATATCCGAAAGAAACTAGGTGCAATCTTGCAAGAAACTCCGCAACAACTTTTTGGAAAAATCTCGACTGAAATTTCGGAAAAAATCCTGAGAAAAAATAGGACATTTCGTAAAAAATCTAGGAGTATTCCGGAAAGGAAATATTAAGGGCATCAAGCATGAATTCTGCAAACATGTAAGATACATCTCGAGAGGAAATCCAAAAGAAATATCGAAAATCTCTTTGGAGGAAATTCCTGCAATACCGCAAAAGTCTCGAGAAAAACTGATAGAATGCTATTCCGGAAAACCACTAACAAAAATTTCATGAAAAAAAAACTTGGGTAAATTTTGGAAGGATCTCCGGGAGGAATCCAACAAGATTCTGATAAACCTAGAGACATATTGGGAAAACCTCTTGAGAAAACATCGGGAGGTACTTCAACAGATCTATCTATATATATAAAAATGAGTTTGAAGTCCCTTTGAGGCAACAAAACTCACGAATGGATGAACCGATCAGAATGACCCTTGCATGGTTCGATTCGTATTCGTGGTGGCTGTGTTTATATGTACAAAAAGTTATGAAAATCAACTACAGAAGTAACAAAATTGATAAATTATTGATTTTCCATTAGCTGGGAAAGAAATCAACACGACCGAAATTAAATCAATCTAGAGTGCGGTGCTAGTTAGAGCTCAACAGTTGTCAAACCACCACAACCGGGCAAGACAAAGTTTGCCGGGACAGCTAGTACCTCATAAAAAACTATTGCATAAATCCCAGAAACAACTCTCGAAAATCTTCAAAAATAATCTCTATAACAGTGGTAAAAAAAACTTTATCAGCTATGGAACCAACACTGGTTCTTTGTTTTTAGGGCGGCTAAAGATGAAAATATTCAGTTATTTAAAAGACTAAAAAAAGATTTAATAGCGTGCTCCATTCTGGGTTTCGTGAAGGTTTCATCTTCAATTGACAGGACAAGGGCATGTAACGTTCTCAAATAGATTCCATAACCCTCTACTACGATAATTATTTCTACCGAACCAAAATCAGGCAAGCATACAGCATACTCCCGATAAAACTTAAAATTCACGAACCCCGATCAACGCCGTCATCGCTGGCAACAAATTCATTTACCTAATTGCATTGCTCTGGGGGCATTAAATTGATTCCTGGCGGTTTTAATTGGGCCACCTCAGAGGTGCGACGAAAGCTCACAACTCGAGAATTTCGTCGACAAAAATCCACGCGAACAGAGCGATCCCTTCGACAACATCACAATCGTCGTCGTCGTCGTGTTGAGCTTAATTAAGGCAAATTAACGCGCGCTTTGCGATCGGTGCATGCTCGAGTTTCTCGAGTGCCCATAAATTGGTCAAGTAATTATGGTGTTACTTCAGAAAAAAAAGAACTCCACTCGGATAAAACGAAAGCAACACCCAAAGACTGGGTGTAGCGATCTTGATCAACGCAGCAAAAAAGGGGTAATTTGCCTTTCTCTTGGTGAAGTGATATCAAACCTCGAACATAACCTTCAATCTGAACGACACCACTCATATGGTTTCGATTCTGGTGATTATTATTCATCAGTTGAGTGGAATCCCGGAGGAAAAAAAACAAACGCGAAAGAGGACCAGTTTGCATTAAGCCAACGCCCCAATCTGCACGTCCGATCCGCAAGACCTATATCAGTACTTATCACCTGATCCGACTACTCACCGGCACGGCAGAAAGACTAATCTGCACCACTAGAGCCCACACCCATAACGAAATGTTTTTCAAACGACCATCGGCATCGGCACCGCTCGAAAAAAACATCCAATCCAGAACCATATTTGGGTATCGGCGGCAGGTCGTTGATGACTGTCCGTCCGTCCGTCCAGACATGTTCCACTCGACTTCAACGAGGGAGCAACGTCGAAAGCGCCCTGGCCTATCAAACCACCGACCGACCGCTCCGCTCACAAGAGAAACTGAAGCGAGGTCACATAAGACATTCCGCCGGTCGGTCGGTGCTGGTGAGTATGATTGTTTTTTGTTTGTCTATCATCGTGGTTCACACAAATCCCCAATTTGCAAGGTACCTATATTGCAAAAGACGGTTCCGACGAAAAAAAAACTCCAACCTGCGGGTCTTTCCATTGACAACGCTCTTGCTCTTGGACCCATGGCACATCGATCTCCGCGTTGCGACGAAACGCGCAAATGCGCTTTGACCCTTCATCACGTGGCCGCGGCATCCGTTGTCAATCAAGCGAGAAGCGAGAAAAAGAAAAACCGACTTAGTGGGACGACTTTGATGAATCCCGGGAACATCTGATCCATTTGGTTCAGAGCTCAACCGTCTGAAAGGTACCGCTACTATGCAACGACCCCGTGGATTGGTTCTGCCGGCAGAAATCCATTGCTCAACGTTAAATTGTCGCGTGTCAAACGTGAGACGCGTTTTGTGTCGTTTCCGCAGGAAAATTGAATTTTAGATTTTGCTTCTTCTCGGTGCGCCGTGCCGTGATCTGAAATGGGATATCTCGTCGCTCTAATATGACAGCAAAATCTAAAAACTAGAGATATCGATTTTAATGATGGCCATTGGCAACGAATCGGTATTGCGTATGCTAGAAGGTGATTGCTGTCAGTTTGGATTGTGAGTATTGATTTGAAGGGTCCCCACTAGGTTGTCCCAAAAATTGCACATGTTCGAAAAGCTTGGGGGCTCACCCTGAAAATGATAGCTGAGGGTGTTAGAAACAAACTTTTGTATGACGGAAACTTTCAGAAATGACGTTTAGAGGTCGCCCCGGCGATATTTTTGAAAAATGGCAATTTTTCGTAATAAATGTCATACAAATATTTTTTAACGTACAAAAATTGGCAATACCCACTATTTTTATATTTTTTACAGCTTGATATGGATCCAAACTACTTGGGAAAAATAATAAACGACATGTTTTGCAGGTGACTTTTTGATACTGAATTTTTGAATTTACTAAAATTAGTCATTTTTTGATATACTGTGCGTTTTACCCATCATAAAAAGAATCTGAACCTAATGCTAATTTAAAACAATTTCCATAAAAAGATAGGAAATTTTATGAGGAAAAACTTTGCCGAAGACAGCATGGCGTTTTTTTCCATCCGTTTTAGAGTTATTCACGATTTACTATATGGTGAAATTCAGTTCACTCTCAACGACCGTGCGAATCGGACGCTTTATTGGTTTCTCCTCGTTTCGAGTACAGTGAGTGTAGCTATTGTGTCATTCCAGCTACCTATTCAAAGAGTGGACCGTACAAGTGCATTGTCGAGGAACAAAGATCGGATACTCGTTAATTGTTTAGTGGTTGGCTTTGATTTCGTTTTTGTGAGCTTCAGCTGTAGAACCTTAAGCCTTTGCAGCTAAGTAAATCCAGGTAAAAGGCTAGTGGGGGATACCTAGGTATCCTCCACGTCCGGCGGGATGGCAGGATCATCTCCTGGGACCGGGAATGAATACGTTTCCACTGAATCAAACACGTGCACAAACTGGGCAAGCTCGTCCGGCGCAATATCCCAGACGGTTGATGGAAGTTTTGCAGGAAGACGTGTTCCAGAATGGATGGATCCGCTCAACGGAGAGCTGTCCATCTTGGTTATGATGCCAGCTCAAGAAAAGGGTACATTGCCAGACAATCCGTGGTTGATACGAAAATCCATTGAATGCGCAGTCGGTTGCATCGAGGACGCCCGCCCTGAGTCAAATGGATCAAGGTACATCTTGAAGGTAAGACAAGCCAAACAAGTCCACAAGCTTCTTAACCTCCGTGAGCTCTCTGATGGAACAACAGTAAAGATTGAATACCACCAAACCCTGAACATCCGGAAATGTACAGTAACAACTAAACATGGTTTAAAGATGTCTGACCAAGAATTGCTAGATGAACTTCGGCCACAACGTGTGGTGGAAGTAAAACGATTCCTTCGACGGGACCCGGAAAACAAAGACAAATTACTCCCAACGACAACCTGCCTTATTTCGGTTCAAGGAACAACATTACCCGAGTGCTTCTATTTTGGTTATGCCAAAGTTTCACCGAAACCGTATTATCCAAGCCCTCTTCAATGTGGAAACTGTCACCGATTCAGTCACACAAAGCGAAACTGCCAAGAGAAACCCAGCTGCCCGGAATGCTCACTCGAGCATGAAAATAAGCCTCCTTGTCTTGCTGACCCCCATTGCGTTAATTGCAAAGGGCCGCATAGCGCTCGAGCAAGGGTATGTCCGGTAAAAATGGCGGAAACTAAGATTGTTCGCATAAAGGTGGACGAAGACGTATCATACCCAGAGGCCCGTAAACGGTATGAAATGCGACAGAGAGAGTCGTCTGTCCAGGACAGACTCGAAACACCAAAAACATCTGAGTTGATGAAGATGCTAGAATTGAAGGACCAAGAAATTTCTAACCTCCGGCGATTACTCGAGAAACTGATCAACGAAGTAGCAGAACTGAAAAAAGAAAAATCTACGCAGTCAACACCGTACCCCCGAAAGAGCAACTCCCAGGAACCACCATCCGACATCGAGGAAGCAACCATGCTGAGTGGATCACATCACACGGAATACGAAGGAAAGCAGGATCAAAAAACATCGAAACGGCGTCAATCAAACTCAAACCCTACATCTCCAAATGGTAATCGAACGGCCCCTAAAACAAAGAAATTACTGGAAACTGGTAAGGATCCGACTAACACTGAATCACTAACACTATCTAAAGGTAAAACACTGGAATTCTCTCGGACGGACATATCACCACCTCGTGATATGGATTTTGATCAAGTTTGAACTAACTCCGCCTTAAGTCTATCTGCTCGTACATTCTTTAAACCAATATCTTCAACGCATTAACTAACACTTCGGTCAACAGCTCTTTGAATCAAACAACTAGTCATAACAACTTAACAGATAGACTAACTCCACCACCACAATCTTCGAGACTAACATCTAAAGCTCTGGCGCTTCAGTGGAACGTCAGAGGTTACCGCGCAAGAAAGGCTGAGCTTTCTTACGTAGTTAGCAAACACCAACCTTATGTTGTGTGTTTACAGGAGACGATATGCACCGCCAACTGTCCAAGTTTCTCATCAGACTACACTTTTTTGTGCCTACCACCCACTCAGCTTACTGGGTGGGGTGGCGTGGCTATAGCTGTGCTAAAAGATCTACCCTTCGTCAAAATTCCGTTACAAACGTCCTTGCAAGCTATCGCTGTAACCCTTGAAGTCCCGTCAAAAAGAACTTTTGTTTCGTTATATATTCCTCCTTCATACCAAAATGATGGATTGAAGGAAGAAATGTTCAAATTAGTACGTCAGCTTCCAAAGCCGTTCATGATCTTGGGAGACTTTAATGCTCACTCAGAAATTTGGGGTTGCCCTAATACTGATTTAAGAGGACGTATAATCGTGTCAATGATGGGCGAGTTTGATCTCGATGTTTTGAACGATGGATCTCAAACCTTTCTTAGTTTGGCAAATGCGGCACAATCTGCAGTAGATTTGACTATATCCTCTGAACGATGTTCCAACGTTTTATGGTATACTTTAGATGATCAACACGGAAGTGATCACTACCCGATTATCATAAAGACTTGCAACATGATAACGGATCAATATACATCTGCAAGATGGAAATATGAAAATGCAGATTGGAGGGAATATCAATGTAGAATAGCATCAGTTCTGGATCCTGAAATCATTTACTCGGCGGAAAAAATTACTGAAATATTTTTTAACGTTGCCCTGACATGTATTCCACGAACATCTGGTAAAGTTGGAGGGAAAAGGGTGCCTTGGTGGAACAAGGATGTTGCCGTTGCAATTAGAAAAAGAAGAAAAGCTTTGCGCCGTTTACGAAAGATGGAAAAGGATGACCCTCGTCTCCCTTCCGCTTTGCAAGAATTCAGAATTGAACGAAATAACACGCGTATCGTTATTCAGAAGGCAAAAGATGACAGTTGGAAAAATTTTGTAGAAGGACTTAAATCGGATTCGTCAGCATCTGATATCTGGCGCAAGGTTGGTGCCTTGCAAGGACGGTATAAGATTCCTAAGTTCCACATTAAATCGAATGGCATAGTTACTGATAATCCTAGCAAAATAGCTGAGATTTTGGCTGAACATTACTCAGTAGTTTCGAACGCCACTGCATCCCAATCGAGTCCCCCAATAACTGAACCTGCGTCAAGTGGCTCAGATGATGAAGAATCCTTAGGTGATGAAGCTGGTGTAGATACTGATGACGATGTTGACTTTACGCTTGACGAACTTAATTGGGCTTTGGCCAGATGTGTGAGTAAGGGAACTGGATCTGATGGAATAGGATATCCCCTTCTAAAAAACTTACCGCTTGAAGGAAAATGCTCCCTGTTATCAACATTTAACTCTGTGTGGAAGTCAGGCAAAATTCCTGACATTTGGAAGGAGGCAATAGTTGTGCCTATACCCAAAGCAAATCGTAAGGAAGGAAACCCAGAAGACTATCGACCAATTTCTTTGATAAGCTGCATGGCAAAAGTTCTTGAGAGGCTTGTAAATAGAAGATTAATGTATTGTTTGGAAGAAAGACGGTGTTTACACCCTAAGCAATTTGCCTTCCGTGGAGGTTTAGGGACTGATGTATATTTTGCAGAATTGGAAGGATTAATTGATGAACCACTAAAAGAAGGGAAGCATTGTGAGTTTCTGTCAATCGATATCTCTAAAGCATATGACACGGTAGATAGAAAAGCGGTCATCGATAGATTAAAAAAGTTAAAGCTGGGAGGACGAATGTTAAGATATTTGGTTGATTTTTTGAATGGTAGAACATTCAAAGTTAAAATTGGTTCCGCAGAATCAAACAGTCGCAGCACGTCGCGGGGAATTCCTCAAGGCTCTGTTATCTCCGTTTCATTATTCCTGATTAGCATGAACCCTATTTTCAAGGCTGTACCAAAAAATGTTTGGATATATGTATATGCAGACGATATCCTGTTGATTTCCTACGGAACATACAGAAAATGTTTGCGAGCTAGGATGCAAAAGGCGGCGGATTGTGTCTTGCACTGGCTGTCGTCGGTCGGATTTCAAATATCTGTGCCTAAATGCCAACTTTTACACGCGTGTTATTGTCGCCGCCACCGTGGATCTGTTCAAAATATAAAACTCCAAAATACTGTTGTTCCAGTGGTAAAAAACATGAAAGTCCTTGGACTTATCATAGATAGTAAACTGAACTTTCAAAATCATGCAAAATCTAGAAGAGAATCGACCATAGGAATCATCAATCTTCTTAAAATAATATCTGGAAGGAAACGTGGGACTCGAGAAATTCTAGTCAAACTAGTGCAAGGTTTAGTGGTACCACGTCTACTATACGGGTATTCTATAGCTGGGAGAAGCAAAGAAAAGGTTCTACCAATTATTAGTCCCATTTATAACAAAGCAATAAGAATAGCATCTGGCGCTTTTCCAACAAGCCCAATCAAAGCAATAATGTGTGAAGCAGGTCAACTGCCATTTGATTCACTTTCTAATTTGAGGGAAGCTAAAACTGCTATACGTTTGTTAGAAATGGAAAGAACTTCTTCCGATTTGCCCATCATATGCCGAACAAAACATTGGTTTTCGTTGATTGCAGACATAGATTTTCCGAAGATTACTCGTATTTGGAGGATGGGACCACCACATTGGAATCGTAAAACTTTGAATATAGATTGGTCTCTTCAACGCAATGTTAGAGCTGGCGACAATCCAAGAAAAGTAATGATGTTTTATAGAAAATTAATCAGTGAAAAATATACTGATTATTCTAAGTTTTTTACTGATGGATCAAAGGGCAAAGGACGTACGGGATATGGTGTATTTTCTGAAAATATGGAACTCTGTGGTAGAATAAATGATGAATGTTCAGTTTATTCTGCTGAAATAATGGCCGTTTGCACAGCCATTCGAAACATTAAAAGTAAGGAAAAGACAGTAATATTTTCAGATAGTGCTAGCACCCTTAGAGCTCTTGAGACAGGATCATCAAGAAATCCATGGATTCAAGCCTGCGAATATGCTTGTCAAGGGAAAAATATTAGTTTTGTCTGGGTTCCAGGCCATGCTGGAATCTCTGGAAACGAGGTGGCAGATTCATTGGCAAACAAGGGTAGATCGTCTGATTTAGTATACGAAAAAATAACAAGACATGATGCAAATAAATTTGTTGAAAAGAAAACATGGGAAGCTTGGCAGGATGAGTGGTCTTCGTCGAATCCTGGCACGCAATTGAATAAGATCAAAAATAATGTGAAAAAATGGACGGATAGGGCAAATCAATATGAACAGAGGATTATGACGAGAATTAGGATAGGACATACTGAACTAACGCATAGTTATTTGTTATCACCATATCAGGACGCTCCTCGATGTACAAAATGTTTTGATATACTAACGATAGAACATATATTATTAAAATGTCATACTCTGAAAAATCTCCGTAAAAAATATCAAATATCAGGTAATTTGAAAAATATCCTGAAAAATAATTCAATACAAGAAGAAAAAATTATAAATTTTGTTAAAACCTTAGATGTAACGAAACTTTTGTAAAGATTATTTAATAAAGTCAGACGCGAATGACCAAACTGGTTAAAGCGTCTATAAACAAAAAAAAAAAAAAAAAAAAAATATGGTGAAATTTGAATTTTTAGGTATTTTTCTAAAAATGCCACATAAGAACTTTCCGTAAACACATGCAAAGTAAAAAATCACGTATGCTCAACAAGTTTTTGTCTTAATTGTGTTTAGGAATTATGGTGGCATCATTAATTGAATTTTTATTTCCGTTGACAAATCCATTTTCTTTGATATAGAAAGGTACCTACTAGCGAGAAACTTCATCATTTAGGTACCATTTTGAGATGCCTCAGTAGGCCATGGCATATTTTACAATTGTGTACTGACAATGGTATATGCAAGCATAATACACAATCAAACGCACGGAACATTATATATATCATTTAGAAGGTGATACATTCCGCAAAACATACCGATTTTGTTTTTCAATGATGTTGTTCAAACGTTCAAAGACATGAATAAAACGTTCTAGTAGTCCCTATCATGTTGATCAACATATATGACGATAAAAATGACGTCACTTGTTTACGTCCAAAACTGTTGTTTACCAATAATAGCCTACCTTGTCTTATTGTACGCCGTGTATGTGTTATACTAATCAAATTATTCTAACCTTGGATAACATTACGTTAACTCACTGGTTCATCTTATCATACCCGTTTCAATTTGCCTCAGTGTATCTTATTTTCGGTGTTGATAAGATAGTTCAAGTCAGTAGATGTAAAAAAAAAGACATGCTCTGCTTTTTAGAATGTCTTGAATTGGAACTTAGTATCTAAAAACTGGTATTCTTACGTAAGATGTTCGTAATCGCGATTTGAATTTGGTATGGATCAACGTATTCGCCTTTATTCACTTTACAACTGTTTCCTGGGCTGTTTCACTGGCCCACAACTCATACGTCGTCGTGTAGAAAAATAATTGAGAATATCGACAGGAAAGTAAGATAAACGCGGCTCAACATTTTGTGGAGAATATCTTTAAAAACCAATAGGTTGTACAAAGCTTGTCAAGAACGCTAGCTTTTTAAGAAATCTTTGCTTAATAAATAGTTAATTTCTATATGAAGGGATTGAATAAAAAAATAAAAATCAATTAATGATGTCACCATAATTTCATAACACAATCAAGACAAAAACTTGTTGAGCATATGTGATTTTTTACTTTGTATGTGTTTTTGGGAAGTTCTTATGTGACATTTTTAGAAAAATACCTAAAAATTCAAATTTCACCAAATAGTAAATCGATAATAACTCTAAAGCGGATAGAAAAAACGCCATGCTGTCTTCGGCAAAGTTTTTCCTCATAAAATTTCCTATCTTTTTATGGAAATTGTTTTAAATTAGCATTAGGTTCAGATTCTTTTTATGATGGGTAAAATGCACAGTATATCAAAAAATGACAAATTTTAGTAAATTCAAAAATTCAGTATCAAAAAGTTACCTGCAAAACATGTCGTTTATTATTTTTCCCAAGAAGTTTGGATCCATATCAAGCTGTAAAAAATATAAAAATAGTGGATATTGAAAATTTTTGTACGGTAAAAAATATTTGTATGAAATTTATTACGAAAAATGGCCATTTTTCAAAAATATCGCCGGGGCGACCTCTAAACGTCATTTCTGAAAGTTTCCGTCATACAAAAGTTTGTTTCTAACATCCTTAGCTATCATTTGCAGGGTGAGCCCCCAAGCTTTTTGACCATGTGCAATTTTGGGACAACCTAGTCCCCACGCCATGATACCGTTCTTCGCATGTTTGTCGCCGAACCTTGAAGGGATATCTGCGTCGCAGTGCAACGCTTCGGATGAAAAATCTATAGTGAACATGGCTGGCACATGCAAGGCTAATGAAACTTTGTTCACTATTTCACCACAGGCGGCGCTGAAAACTCAACTATTTTTTTATGACAATAGTTTTCTTCAGCAAAGATCGATACTACATATCGAAAATACACATTTTTTATGAACGGTCCGCGTAAAAAAACCGCATTTTCAAAAAACGTCGTAATTAAAAATCCACGCTTTTTTTTTTCAAACACGCGTAAAATAGTTAGGACCACACCTACCGTGACTTGACTTTTTTACGGTGTTTTTTTTATATAACGCGGATTTTTACGCGTTTTTTTTAACGCGGTACCTTTACCGTCTTAAAAAAAAACTTCAGTGTACAACCAAGTTGCAGGAAATTTGGACGATGAAACTCACTGATTATCAAGAGAACAAACCTACCAATAATACTCAAAGTCATTCTATTATCATTTAACTAATATTGGTTATGTTTAAATAAACTGTATAAATTTACTTCAAATTGTTGAAAAGATTGTGCATAGCAGTGTTAAAAGTTAGATCCTGATATAGGTATACCTCGATGTAGTCGTCCCTCGATTATATAGACCCTCGATTTTATGTACTTCGATTTTATGCACCTTTACCATTTACCTCGATTTTGTGTACATTTTTTCAATGGTGAAATTTTACATATCCGCTAAGTTTAAAACTTACAGCTTGTAAATTGGTTTGCATTATGATGACTTATGGTGTAGGGATTTTCAGACGTTTGACACACGGAGCACTTCATATCAATAAATAGTAAAATAAATAGCGCCAAAGTATACTTAGTTTCATATATTCACCTTAATCTCATCTGAAAACCCCTGAGCTAGAGAGAGTGGTTTATTCATTATTTAGAGATAATTATCAATATATACCAAAAACTCCGAGCCCTTTATCGAAAACTCAGCTTTCATGCAGTTTTCATATGTTTTAATATATTTTGGTATACAATTTAATTTAAAAAAATGATTCAATTTAATGTAAAATTCGCTTTTATGGACATTTCGGGAACAGAAATGTCCACTAAATCGAGGTATACCTGTACCCTGCTTGAGAAACTAGGTCGGCAGCCTTGTTGTTCTTCAGTCCTCTAACGTCTTAACCTCGTCTAGCGTTGCAAAAAGACCTAATATACGACCCTTAATACTTTGATCTGATCGAGTGCGATAAAATTCTGCGTTTTCCCATAACGCTGGGAAATATACATGTTGGCTTATCTATCCAACCAAGTTTGGGAAGACGTTCGGATCGCTTGCACATTTGAAACACTGCGAATACTTTCAACCGTTTATTCACGATAACAATTCTCGCGCGCTCTCGCAATAGGATACTTCCTTTGCCTTCTCCAATGTAAGAACTGCCCGTGCACTTTCTTAGGTTCCCTTATATACATTACATTGGAGAAGGCAAACTGGCTGAAGTGACAATGGTTCACAAAATAATCAGTTGCCTAATAATAGTTCTAACATACATGGGCTATAAAAATGCTTCCCTCAAAATGCACCAAAATCGTGAATGGAGAAACAGCTTCATAAGTCAGCCTTTAGTTGAATGAATGCTTTCCACCTCAAAAGCACCTAGCAAAAGGCGTTGCCATTAAGATCTGGGACAAATCACCAACTGCCAACAGTAGCCGCATTGAACGACAAAAAGAAGGCGTAAACTGCGAAATCTATCGAATGTGTTCCAATGCGGCAGCGCAGCGGCGGTAGTGCCTACCTATAATGTTGATCATGTCGCACCTGGTTCTTATATCGAGCACGGTCAACGAACGTAGGCACAACAGCGTGATCCGATTCAACGCTCTACATCGGAAACTCCCCCGGAGGCATCCAGCCAGAGAGAGGGTCCGTAAATTTGACATTTTGCACAAACTATGACCGCCGCCATCTGTGTGTAGTGTAGTGTATGTCCGTTTGCGTGTAAGCCTCCAGCGATGACAGCGCCAGCATCATTGTAGGTCAATAATTGGATCACGTCATCTCGAACAACCCCCGGGTCTTCGCTTCGTCGCCACAAAGTGCTATCCTGTATTTATGGGTCGCATTTTGCCGCCGTCGTCGCAGCCAACCGACAACGGTTGCGTTTGATTCGTTGTTGGAGGTTTTGTTTCAACAACCGTTGGAGATTGGTAGGCAGTGCAGCACCGACTCTGTGTGTGTCTGTTGGAGCGGGCGTAAGATTGTCAGTCGCAGATTTTGCAGCTCAGCGGTGAAGTTCATGATGTCTAATAATAATGTCATAATAAGTAAGCAGAAAATGTTCCACTTGCATAATTTATTGAGCCTTTTTTAAGCGTTCCTTCGTGCGTTCTACGATACTGGAACTAGTGTTTTTGCTGCGCCGCCTGCAAGTTTTGTACACGGAATGTGTGTGTGCGCACAAGTATTAAAGTTACCTTTTTATGAGTTATCGGTGTCAAGTCTGTCGCAAATGTGAAATATGTGCGAATATTGGATGCAGGTGGTCGAATGATTTTCAATGGCGAATAGAGGTCATATAGTAGATAATTTGATTTCTTATGCAACCAAAATCTTGTTACCTGTTGAGTCACAACACGTTCCGTCAAACTTACGCAGAAAGGAGACTCCTTCTCCACTGAAACAGGGCCAAAACAGACAATGCTGCCTCCAGATCCTTCTCAATCGCTAACAGCCACCGAATTTACGACTGGAACGATTTCCACTATTGATACGCATTTGCATTTCATGATTCACATTATTGTTGTCAAGCATCCGTGGTAAATAATTCTCCCACCTCATCTAAGCCTAAAGTACTCCTGTCCATTTGTCGTAACACTATGTGCAACACAAACCTCTTTTACTGGATAAATCGTCTTGAATACATTTTGTCTAGTCTTACTTTTCTTAACCCTTTTAACTCCAGCTGAAAAACAAAAATTAAAAATATCATCAACAGCCCATTTTGCAACAGAATTGAACCAAATTTTGAACACAACACTCTATAGTTTTGGAAATATAGGACATCAACATTTTCTTAGATTTCTGGACGGAGTAAGGCCGGTGGATTACTGGATCTGGTCGGGTAAAAAAGGCCAGTTACAATTTGCCCTCGCACTACTTTCTTCGTCACCTTCCTTTTGCGTTAGGGTCATAAGGAGTAAATAAATTCCTCGACTAGATTCATGAGTACCCGGGATGGTCTGGTTGAAGTCAGGTTTAGAGTTCATTGAGCTGTAGATAAACTGCAATCACATGTTTTCCCTATGTGGAACCTCTGTGTACTACTATGTACCATTGTACCATCTGTCATTAAAAAGATCTCTCACAACTATTTCTAAGAAAATGTGATGACCTAAGCGAAGTCATGCCTTGATCTCAGAGAACCGTAGAAAGACAACAATGAGAGTTTTTTTTACAAAAACAACCGTTAGAGCTTGAGCTTGAGCTTGATTGACCGCCCGTGGATGCTACTCCAGTATCGCCAGACCAACTACACTCACACAAGGACCAATGAGATAACTGCCGGGGACTACCCAGTCAACATTTTGGTCTGTATAATTTGTGTTATACACTACTATATAAGAACCTATTCAATCGTATAAACTGCACAAAACTGCTATATACATACCTAAGTGGAGGCGATATACATACTTCTGGCGATATTTCTCGATTTCCTATGAACAATATTACGATGCCCCAACAATCACTCGGAAGAAAGAAAATACGACTTCCAATGATTAGTAATACGATGTCCGAAACATAAACAAAAAAATATGTAAACACCGAGCCTCGAACACGGCATCTCGAGATTATGAGTCTAGACTCATACCAGTGTACTAATAGATCAGTCTTGAATAAGGCATAAATTTTGACCAATATAAACTTGAGTCTTCTAACCTACATGTAAAACTTGCCTTTGCTGTCCTGCATGAAGGTTGATATGAAGACTAGTTTGTTATTTTTCATATGTCATTGCGATTCCTTTCGTCACGTTGCTATACTGATATACATATGATATACTAAAAGACGAGCTGTCAATATATACAACTCGTAGCGAGTTTGAATTGCGGTAATTACAGCATGTTTTGTTTACAACAGAAGTCCTACATCGAGTGTACGTGCCGCCGTTGCGTTATCGTCGTCCGTCGTCGTCGCCGTCCGTCGTCGTTGCCGTCCATCGTCGGCATCGCGGAAAATTTTCAATGCCCATGGGGGAATTATTGTGCGTCCTTTTCCGGCAACGAAGAACATCCCAAGGATTGCCCGAGCATAATTGATAGAACGTTTCCAGTATACCAAAACATAATCAGCAAGTGACGAATGGTGGCGGTGTGCTGAGTGCAGTAAGTGAGGTGATTATTACACCCAATAACCTCGTCGCAGTGCCAAATTTCATGCAGGACGACTTTCTGAATATTATGTTGAATATTGTGAGCAGAACTTACAAGGATCTGGGCAAGAATATTGGATTTAAGCACATCACAATCTCAGAATGACAGTGACTACAGTGTGTTGGTTGCTTATCGGGGAGAGCTGATGTGATAAAATATGATGGAATAGGAAATTGAACATCATATCTGTGACCATGAATTTGCAGTGAATTATAACCTATCACCTTTAAAATAATTGGTGAACACATCGTAATGATCTTTTTATTTATCAGTGTCGAGCCCTAGTTAAAATTTTATTAAATAAGCTGTTGCAATTTCCAACCAAAGTTCACTAACATAATATATGACATGTCAGCGTATACAAATAGCAACGATTTCAATTAGCTTTATTTACGGCTTGATCTTTACACAACAAAGTTACTCGTAAATAAATCAAAACTATGATTTATATACAATTGGATTTGTCATTCTTGTCACAAGATTTTGCGGTTTTTACGATTTCGAATTCTGGCGGCTAGAACTGCGATTTCAAATACACTTAAAAATTAAAAAATTAAAAATACGATGTGTGGTTTACTGGGTAGCAGGCATCTTCAGTGTGTGAGCGTTGGTGATCTTCTATTTTTAGGCGACAATGGCGCCTGCCACGTCAGGTTGCAGGTCAATGTGGGGAAGGGGTAAGGAAGTGATGATTGCAATCGTTTGTATCCACATCTGGCCGAATATACCTCTGCGCCAGCACAAATTCATGCGGATGTTGGAGTGTTGGTGGGAATTGGTTGGCAGAAGGTTCACACATTGGTGTGTGGTTACCAGGGGAAGGTGATAGAATTGTGTGTTTTTATTATTTTGAAGATGTGCGGCACAGTTCGCTTGATTGCATAACTTGTAGGCGTTTTCTAATAGGATTGTGACACTGTGCTGTGAAAGTTTGGAAGAAAGGGAAACGGCTTTTTCAACCCGTTTCTGTTCTAGCGACGGCTATTAACATGTTTTATATACATGAGTTGTATATGTAGAGAGCAGAGAGAAAGTATATAGAAAGATTCAAAGTAGGAGGAAAGGGACGGGCCAGGGATTGAACCCAGGACCTTCTGCATATAAATCAGAAGCGGTAGCCACTAGACCACCAAGCCCGTCTATTTTTTTTACAAAAACAACCGTTAGCACCATAAACCAATATTACATTCAACAGGAGAAAGTTACATACTTCTTCGACAAGATTTCTGAGTACACTGAAGTTTTTTTTTACGACGGTAATGGTCCCGCGTAAAAAAAAAACGCGTAAAAAAAAACCGCGTTATTTCAAGACCCGTCGTAAAAAAAAACCGCGTTATTTCAAGACCCGTCGTAAAAAAAAACCGCGTTATTTCAAAAAACGTCGTAAAAAAAGTCAAGTCACGTTAGATGTGGTGCTGACTATTTTACGCGTGTTTTTGAAAAAACGCGGATTTTTTTTACGATGGTTTTTGAAATAACGCGGTTTTTTTTTACGACGGGTCTTGAAATAACGCGGTTTTTTTTTTAGGACGGACCGCGTAAAAAAAACCGCGTAAAAAAAAACCGCGTAAAAAAAAACCGCGTAAAAAAAAACTTCAGTGTAATCGGGATATTTTGATTGAAGTCAGATCTTTTACCTATTTAGAACCTCTGCGGACTACATAAACTTATATTTCATCATGTGTCAACGAGTAGGCCTCTCGAAACTTTTCCTAGGGAAATTTGAAAGTCTATCGTACCTCCGCGTCGCTTCGTTCAGGTTCAGGCTCATCGAAGTGCTGCTTCAGCCTTTCAATCAATTGCGTCCGTCCATCCAGTCCTCCTTATCTTTTTGAACATTTTGGCTTTTGGCACAAAGCCTATGTTGAATGCGTTAGGGCAGGGGTTCTCAAACTTTTTCAGTTTGCGTCCCACTTTTGATTGTTATAGAATTTTCCGACCCACCAGCACGAATTTTCATTCATATCATTTAAAAAAAAAATTTCTGATTTTGTAAAATATATTTTATCGCCTTTTGATTTTTTTTTTGTTTTGATAGAGTGCTCTTTTTGGTCCCGAATAAGGTAAAAAAGATCAGGCTCAGTAAACATTTTGCCTGAAACTTTTGAGATAAGTTTGCGAATTTCTAATACAAATTTAACTAGGGTTGAATATTATATTCTATATTTCCAGAAATTGAGTAAACATCAAAAGTAGTTTTTTATATAATTATAGGCACGCTGGATAGTCAGACGAGCACTATGGAAATTTTGAATCAGATTCATCATACTCTGTTGTTTTACTTTTATTTTATTGTTCTTATTTGTGAATCTTAACTATGCTAGTTCTTCACACTTATTTAACTTCTATTTTACTGAAATCACTTTTCAGCTGTTCTAAATACAGTAAAAATTCAGATTATCAAAATTTAGCAGTAATTGCGGCACCAACATTTCAAAAGGGCGTAACTGCATTTGGAAGTAATACCTTCTTTCAAAGCTGTAGGTCGTACTGCCTCCCTTACACTTAAACCACCGTGGTTGTCGGAAAGAGGAGAGTTTTTCCCATCTGGTACTTGTTGTGAAACACATGGAAATCATAACACATGATCCACAGCTTTAAAAGAAGGTGATGATTCCAAAAGCAGTTACGCCCTTTTGAAATGTTGGTGTCGATTTGGTAACTCCCGACAGCGATAGGCTTAGTCAAGTTCAGGCTCCACCACCCTACGAGAAAATCGCCATCATCCACCCACCGAAGTATCAAAACCCACCACGAGATGGACGGTTACCATTCTTGGGCGGCCATGAAAGGTGGCGTAATGGGACCATTAAAAAAAAGAAATGGGAGGAGGGCGCAATGACCTGAGTAAGAGGTCATGGACCTCCAAGCGCTCGATGACTCCATGACTGAGGTCCACTTACAAAAAGTTCGTCGAGCAAGACAGTTTAGAAAAGCTAGAGACAAGTTGGAGAAAGAAATTGGAGAAGTGAAAGTTTAAGGAATTGCAAGTAGAAAGAATGTTGGTGAAGTGGATGTCAGGTAACTGCTAGAACCAACAATATAGGCCTGATAGTAATGCCTCCCCCTCCCCCATCCCCGAACCCCGCCGTTTTTTGGTTCAAGAACCCCGTGAAGCGCCCTATGAAATCCGAGGGTCCAAAGTCCTTCCGGCAAAAACCGAAGGCCGATCCACTACGACATCGGTAAGGACCCGGACAAGTAGCAGGTCGGAATACGGAGCAGCGCGAGTCCCAAGCCACCCCCGGAAAACGTGGAGAGCGAGCCGAGGATCCACGCCCGCATGCGAGTCGCCGTTGGAGACGAGGAAGGAGAGGTGGTGGAGCAGAAGGAGAAGGGGCCCCGCAAAGAACAGGTCAGATAGAATTAGGAAGTGGGAGTAGAAAGTGCCAGGAATAGCCTAGGAATAAAGCGTAGTTGAAGCAATAAATTGGTGTAGAAAGTGTAAAAGTGCTGTGGTTTTCCTCCATTTTGTACGGAAATTACCTGCCCGCGAGTTAATTGTATAGTGAACGTGCCGACCCTGAGGCCATTGAGTCGGGGAGTCTCTGTAGTACTCCCGACTGACTACTCAATACTTACAAGAAATACATCTATCTGAAAATTCAATCTGCAAGCAACTACTTGAACTCTTTTTTTTTTTCAGAACACAAGTAAAACCTAAAATTATAACAAATTCTTAAACTTTCTGATGCTTAAGAATCGATTTCAAAAAGCGGACAGTAGTATTTATTAATGTTGAATATACTGCAGACTAGTGTAGCTGGAGTGATGGCTGGAGGGACATCCGATCCGCCATAGGTAGTACCTCGGCTACAGCACTAGGCTTCGCGGCTTCGAATCACAGAAACGACTGGTACGACGGCGAATGTGAACAGTTGAAAAACGAGAAGAATGCAGAGACTTTGTGTCACAAGCCGACATGTGCCGAGATAATCACGGGAATATTCTCACGAGCGAGCGTGAGGTGGTCGAGAGGTGGCAGCAGCATTACGATGAGCATCTCAATGGCGACGATGCAAGCACTGAAGGTGGCGTGGTAATAGATCTAGCAGTATGTGTGCAGGACGAAAGATTTCCAGCCCCTAACCTCCAACAGATTGAGGAGGAGGTTGGCCGGTTGAAAAACAACAAAGCCGCTGGAGAAGATCAACTACCAATCGAGCTTCTAAAACACGGTGGAGAAGCACTGGTGAGAGCACTACACTGGGTCATTACCATGATTTGGGACGACGAAGTATTACCGGAGGAGTGGATGGAAGGTATCGTGTGTCCCATCTACAAAAAAGGCGACAAGTTGGATTGCGGGAACTACCGCGTGATCACAATACTGAGCGCTGCCTCAAATTTTATGCCGTCGTCTATCATCGATTGCAAGAGAGTTCGTGGGGCAATATCAGGCTGGATTTATGGGTGAACGGTGAACGCTACAACGGACCAGATGTTCGCCATCCGCCATGTGTTGCAGAAATGCCGCGAATACAACGTGCCCACACATCACTTGTTCTTCGATTTTAAATCGGCTTGTATCATACGCCGATCGAGACCAGCTATGGCAGATTATGCATTCGAATACGAATTCCCGGATAAACTGATACGATTGATCAAGGCGACGATGGATTGAGTGATGTGCGTAGTTCGAGTATCAGGGACACTCTCAAGTCTGTTCAAATCTCGCAGAGGATTATGGCAAGGTGATGGTCTTTCGTGCTTGCTGTTCAACATTGCTTTAGGGGTGTAATTAGGTTAGCGGGGATTATCACGAGTGGAACGATTTTCACGAAGACCGTTCAGCTGCTTGGTTTCGCTAATGATATTGATACTTTGTCCCTCTGTTATTGGCTATTTTCGATCAAAATTGGTTTAAGGCGGACTTACTTAATAGCTTCCAACGTTTCGGTCCTTGGTTTGGGCCTTCCTCAGGGAGGTTATAGGCGTACCGCTAGCGTTTCATCACGGTACGCCTATAACCTCCCTGAGGAAGGCCCAAACAGAGGGCCGAAACGTTGGAAGCTATTAAGTAATTCCGCCTAAAAATGATTTTGACCGAAAATAGCAAATAAAAACCCTGGTCGCATTCCAAATAGATATTGATTCTCGTAAATTTGAGGCGATGGAGGAAACGTACATCCAACTAAAGAGTGAAGCCAAGCGAATGGGATTAGTCTTTATTGTGTCGAAGACAAAGTTCATGATGGCAAAGGGCTCCAGGGAGATATCACCGCGCCCGCCATCCCGAATTTATATCGACGGTGATGAAATCGAGGCGGTTGAAGAATTCGTGTACTTAGGCTCACTGGTGACCGCCGACAACGACACCAACGACGATGTGGACCCTACGTGCAGAGGACCAACGCACCCTTGGAGTTTTCAAACGGAAGGTGTTGCGTACCATCTACGGCGGAGTGCAGATGGGAGACGGGACTAGGAGAAGGCGAATGAACCACGAGCGGCATCAGCTGCTGAGAGAACCAACAATCGGCCATACCGTGAGAATCGGGAGGCTACGGTGGGCGGGTCACGTCATCAGGATGTCGGATAGCAACTCGACTAAAATGGTTCTCGAGACTCACCCGACCGGTACAAGAAGACGTGGTGCGCAGCGAGCTAGGTGGGTCGACCAAGTGGAGGACGATCTGCGGACCCTACGCAGAGTGCGGAACTGGATACAAACAGCCATGGACCGAGTGGAATGGAGACATGGAGACGGCTACTATGTACAGCAGAGGCCACTCCGGCCTTAGCCTGATCGGTAAGGTACTCCATCTTTATTGTATGTGAGGAATTCCACGGAGTCATGTCAGTCGATCCTGAGCGACCATTTCAAAAATATCTGAAACTTTGCACAGTTTTTCAATTTCATCTAAATCGTCATTTTTCGATATCAAACCTTCATATTCACTCACGACTAACTTTTCAGAAGGGTGTATGCTAAAACAGCTCAAAAATATTCTAAAAGCTGTACAGCAAAAACGGATTTTTCGATTGTTATGAATTTTTCAGCAAAGTTAGATAACTAAATGATGATTCCTTAGAAAATAAACACTGTAAAAAATTTATTTTTTTACTTAAAAAAAATATGATTTTTGTCACAAAAACTCAAATATCTGAAAACCCTATCTTTTTACCAACGTTAATTTTTTAGGGGAAATAGCCCTTTATATCAGCTATCTACCATAAAATTTTGGTGATGGTAAACTGATAAACAAAAAAGTTATGACATTTCAAACATTTCACAATTTTCACATTTAGTAACAAAAAAATTTTTTTTTCTGTGTAAATTATTTTGAGAATTATTTTTTGATGCTGATTTTATTGTAAAGGCTACCGCCTGAATTAAACAAGTTGTTTTCATGATACTTTTGTTTGATTATTCATAATTTCTATAGTATCTATTTGAAACTTAGACGCGATCCAGTGTTTTGATCAAAAATATTGAGAGTGTCATACTTTTTATTGTACGTGACTGGTGAAAAAATCCCTTGATAGTGTTGAAAAGCTGTTGATTACAAGAAAAATGGAATTAAACTTATTTTTAAGACAAAAGCTGTATAATAAAAGTTTTATATACGCGTATACGTCTAGTTTATCTTCAAAAAAATACCTCTTAGAGAACAGACTTTATGATCGGAAGAATGCGAGTAACTTCAACAACAACAAATGCATGAGAGTTACCTACCACGTGAAAATCCATCGCCCAGTTCACACTACCCCCACCTGGTGGAAATGTTTCACGAAATACTGCGATGTGCAATATCGTCATCAGAAGGCGCTAGTGTGAAACGTCAAACGCAAAGAAAAATGATGGGCACTCTTCTGGTTATGAAAGCCACAACCAAGATTCAAAATGATCGTTAAAGGCGTGGTCAATGAAAATTTCGTCAGTGTTACGTTTGTTTGTCTGTATACATACCATGACAATGCTCACGAAAAAGCAAAAAAAAAATACTACCGCTATGGATATTAAATAGTAAATTTTTTCTTCAGCCAAGCAAACAACACCAAACTAGTCAGTTAAAACTAATAAGTGATTTTGTTTATTATAATCTAACGAACAACATGAACAGTCGCTTTCTCAAAGGTCTTCAACTCAACTCTCTCTTGTAGACCGTTTGATGAAAAAAAAATGATCAAAGGAGTTACGAAATCTCACCGAAAGCACCATAGATAATCTGAAAGAGACAAAGGAGTTACGAAATCTCACCGAAAGCACCATAGATAATCTGAAAGAGACTGGTTATGCCCAAATTGAATCCAAATTTACGCATTTGCACGTCCTGCCGTCTAGACTTTGACAAACGAGCCATCTGTATATCATCGGTAAAGCAGGGCGTAGGAAGTTCGAAAACGACAACAACTGAGAAATTGCCAGAAGTGCTAAGTGCAGAGAGTCATGTCACCGTACCATCAGCGACATCAGTTTAAACAATTAATCACGCCCCTTTTCAAAAATGCTTTGATATATACTTCAACATCTATACCCATTTCAATATTTTTAACGTTGCAAAACACGCTTTCAACATTCATTTTGAAGAAGAGGGAAAACACTTGTCCTCAAATGTAACAGCAAATAATGAATAAACGACTAATGCGCGGAGGGCGTGATAAAATCGGAACATTACTGTACATATAATATACATAATACATAATAAAAACAGCTTGTTTTACTCACGCAAGGCCATTAACAATAAAATCAGCATCAAGCTGCGATTTCCGGCCGAAATAAAGGCAGGAACAAATCTCATTTTCTTCTTTTGTCACAGCGCTCGTTGACTCGTTAAGGGGGAGGATGATAAATAATAAATGTATTCGATGGAAAAACATCCAAACAATTAGGCAACATAGATAAACTCATCGGATTTATTAAGAAAGTTTCTGTGGAACTCGAATTACACCTTAAATTTGTTGATTTTCTTGAACATTTTTTTTGTGCCCCCCTCAAAATGTTGAATTCCGACCAAAATTTTCCGAGGGGGCGGTGACATAAGAGAAAATCGAAATTTGTATTAGCCTAATTTACACTAAAAAAAAATTATTACTAAATGTGAAAATTGTGAAATGTTTGAATTGTCATAACTTTTTTGTTTATTAGTTTATCATCACCAAATTTTTATGGTAGATTGCTAATACAATGGACCGTTTTCCCTAAAAAAATTGCGTTGGTAAAAAGATAGGGTTTTGAAATATTTGAGTTTTTGTGACAAAAATGATATTTTTTAATGTTAAAAAAGATTTTTTTTCACAGTGTATATTTTCTTAGGAATCACCATTTAGTTATCTAACTTTGCTGAACAATAAAATCAGCATCAAACTGCGATTTCTGACCGAAATAATTTACACAGAAAAAAATATTTACCAAATGTGAAAATTGTGAAATGTTTGAAATGTTATAACTTTTTTGTTTATTAGTTTACCATCACCAAATTTTTATGGTAGATTGCTAATACAATGGACCGTCTTCCCTAAAAAAATTGCGTTGGTAAAAAGATAGGGTTTTGAGATATTTGAGTTTTTGTGACAAAAATGATATTTTTAATGTTAAAAAAGATGTTTTTTTCACAGTGTATATTTTCATAGGAATCACCATTTAGTTATCTAACTTTGCTGAAAAATTCATAGCAATCGAACGAACCATTTTGGCTGTACAGATTTTTGAATATTATTGAACCATTTTCACATACACCCTTTCGAAAAGTTAGTCGTGATTCAAAATAAAAATTTGATATCGAAAAATGGCGATTTAGATGGAACTGAAAAACTGTGCAAAGTTTCAGTTCAATAGAAAATCATGAATTAAAAAATTTCCTTAATTTTGATGCTGTTGCTTGGAATCGCTCATGTATCAATACAAAAGAACAACACAATTTTTGTATGCTATTGTGAGTCTAAAATTCTTCTGAAATTTTTTTATTGGAGTTTTTTTTTCTTCTACTCGTTAGTTCAGCTAGAGATATCACTTTGAGATAACTGTAATTACTAATGAATCACTTAAAATTTCCAAACATGGTTTCAATATAATTCCCGTTATGGCTTTCTTCTCACTAGAAAGAAACAAGTTTTTAGGGAGATCGCAGGAACCATTGCGCGCAGGCGGCCGCATTTTGAATTTTCGGTCGCGTTTTGTTTTTTCGCGGACTTGTCAATTTGGCTGATAAAATTTGCAATTGATTGTGTGAAAAGTGTTTAGAAAAGCGTAAAGTTCTGTAACAGAAAGCTGTGAAAAGTGTATTGAGAAAATTTTAGATCTCATCGCACCAGTTTGTACCAGCAATACTGTGAAAGGAATCGCGAAGAGTTCGCAGTGCGCCCGTCGGGTGCCATGGAGAAAAGGGCAAGAAGAAAAAAAAGTGGTGCATGCGGTGCCATCTCCGCGAATCGGATGGACTGCAGAAGAATGAAGAAGTCATTCAGGACAAATCCAGGAGTGGGATCCCTGTGGAGTGTGGACTTATTAACAATGACATAATGAAAGTGCAAGTACATAACGTCTTTCAAATGACAATTTTTTCGGTTGAAAACTGTGGCCTACAAATGTATTTCGATTGTGTGATGCTGCTGCTGATTCTTCCTGAATCAGCTCAAAACAATGTTGTATTGCCGAATATAAAGCCACCGACTGTCGGTAGAACTGGAGGCCCCAAATCAATATGGTGAGATCTTTCTGATTTGTTTTTCTATTTGTAAAAGTAACAGTAAATTCAAATATTAGGAGTAAATATGTTTTGGGAGAGGCGGAGAGGGCTGTGTACCATGACTTTTGATCTCGTTTCAGAGAGCGGGTAAAGGCGCTTAAGCCTAGGCTTGTGAGCCAGGGCATACGGGGGAAATACCGTTGCCCCTTCCCAGGATTCCAGAGGACATGGAGTGACATTCATTCTTAGCACAGTCACTCCCAACGAAGCGGTTCATTATTCTCACTTTTCACAGAACGGTTGGTACGAGATGTCCCCGTTTACTGATTCCAAAAACAATTAAAACGCTGCACAGTAGGCCTGGCCGCTTTAATGCTTGCAATGCATCTTAGATGCACTGCAACTATTAATAATGACAAGAAAAATGATAGGAGTAGTCGATCCTATCATTTTCCAGGATTCTTTCAATGAATGGCTGTGTATGTGTAGACTAGACTAGACTAGACTAGAAAGAAACAAGTTTTTAGTACTCGTGTAAAACTATTGTTGGTAAAAACATAAGGCAAACCGCAAATCATCACTTCCATGATTCCTTGTTTACGTCTAACAATTTCATGCCTTTTCTACCCTACGTTTATCCACTTAGAAAACCCCCAACAGCAGCATCTTCAATTTTGGTTCGTATGCGCCGTATAATTAACTCAATCGGCCATTCATTCACGAGGACGGATGTCTCACGGCAGCTGAAGGCGGTACCGGTGTAGAGCCGACAAAGTCACACATGTGCCAATTAATCGTCTTCATCACTTGTCTATCTCTAGCAACCACCGCCGCCCCGTATAAATGAATACCACAAAATCCTGTTCTTTCACTCATCGCATCGTCTTGTGGCGATGGATGGACGCAAGTAGCTTCTCATGTGTCGTCACGTGTCTACTGCTCCTTTGGATGGACCCCAACTTACTGACCAACTGACTGACTGCCTCATCGCCGAAGGCTTCCACTTACGCGCCACTTTATGGACGATTTGGCGGCGTCTCCACCGCGCGCCCCTAGTAACAGCTATGATGGGGAAAAACTTTTGTGTCGCCCGTCGTATTAATGTTGCCTGGTGCGCGCCGGCCACCCTCCGTCATCTGAAGAAGTAGCAAAAAACGCTACATTCACATTGCGAACAATGACAAACATATTTTTTATATTAATAGCTTGGAGCTACCACGCTTTGGCCGGCGGCTATAAAGTCGGGAGGCTGGGTAGCGCTAAAAGGTAATTAGATAAATTTGATCAACTGAATCGGATGATGGCTTTCTGAAGGCTTGGCTACACCTCAATGGCCTCGGAGAATGGTTTTCGTGTGTGGAGGTCTTTTTCGTATGGGGGTTTTGAGGCGGGTTGGGTTAAATAGGCCTATGAGCTTTGAGTGGCTTGTACTGCTGGATGGTGAATTGTTAATGATGGTTTTCACATTATTTTGAAAGGTCATCAAAGAGTTCAACTTCTATCTAAGATTTTGGAATTTGCCTAATACGAGCTAGTTGGACATACTTTATGACAAAATATTCTAAATATCCAAAAGAAAATGGTGTAGGTCTCCAGGCTTCTTCTAGTCATTATAATTTCACCTCGATCAAATATTAAGGAATTGTTCTACGCCATGCGAACGTGCAGATGTAATCATACCATGTACCAGAACTGCGGCAACTCACACAGGAGCTGGGAACAGCTTTCTCCATGATGAGCGATATCCAATTAGTGGCTTGAGTAAGGGTGCACATCCCACACTCCGGAAGCACCGATGATGACATGGACGCATGCTACGTGCAGCTCAAACGCGAGTACGATCGCTGGCCAAGCCACGACGTCAAGATCATCATAGGAGATCGAAACACTTAGGTAGACCAGGAAGAGGAATTTTGACCGACGATTGGTAAGTTCGGCGTCCACCAGCTGACGAACGATAACTGCCTACGACCTATCAATTTCATCAAGAACATCGTCATACGTGGCTCCACTTTCCAACCAGGGATAGGATACAACTCAAAACTCGCACACGCAGCTACGAGAGGCAGACAATTAAACGTTCCATAATAAACACAAAACTTCCCATAAATAATTCCAAAAGTCCCAGTGAAGAAACAGGGGTGAAAGCAGTAATAAATAACAAAAGTTCCATAAACAAATAGAAAAATGCATAAATAAATCAAAACTTTCCATAAATAATTGATTTTTGAGCAATTAAAAATGTCAAAAATGCAATGAATAAACAAACTGTTGCAATAAAAAATGCCAATTTTCCCACCAAATAACTTCGAATTTTCCATAAATAAATCCGATTTTTCCATAATAAATTAGAAAATTCACAATAAAAAAATATCGAAAAAGCAATAAAAAATTAAAAACATGCTATAAAAAATGACGAAATTACCCATGAAAAACAAATGCAGGAAAGTATGAGACAGTGAAATGCTGAATCGCACTTATATGAAAAGCTTGCGTAACTATGATTGCAATTTACCGAGCAATTGCTTGCTGTCCGAACTCGCTATCGCTCGTCGGACCTAAAAAAGGGATAACATCTATGTTTGCATTATACCGGGCAAATTCTTGGATCTGTGGTTTGCCTAGAACCGAAACGATGCAGTTTCGGTGCATCGGATATCGGAAACTTCGGCGGCCTTCTGCCGCCTCAGTTCCTCAATCCTCTATGCGGCTTCGCCGCATAGTCTATGTATTTTTTTGGCTTAAAATGCATTCACGATTATTGCTCGTTTTTTGACATTTATTGATAATTTAGTTTTCCGTTTATTGCACTTTTTGAATTATTTATTGCTTTTAAGATATTTTTTTATTGTGATTTTTCTAATTTATTATGGAAAAATCGGATTTATTTATGGAAAATTCGAAGTTTTTTGGTGGGAAAATTGGCTTTTTTTATTGCAACAGTAGAATTATTCATTGCATTTTTGACGTTTTTAATTGCTCAAAAATCAATTATTTATGGAAACTTTTGATTTATTTATGCATTTTTCTATTTGTTTATGGAACTTTTGTTATTTATTACTGCTTACACCCCTGCTTCTGCACTGGGACTTTAGGAATTATTTATGACGAATGATCACTTTCTTATGAGTCGTTTATATTTTAGCCGCTACGAGACAGCACGAGGGAGGCGAGTACGTGCAATCGGTTGGGTGTTGCACCCTTTCTTTGCCGTGCGCTGACGGTCACCTGTCTCTCGCACTCTGTCGTATACACTCTCTCTGTGCATGTCTCTGTGCTGACACAGTGCTTAACTTTACGCAAGATTGGTGCAAAATTCCAAATCAATCAATCCATCACTCGTAAGTCCATGACAAACTTAACAACTTTGCCGAGAACACAAACTCTCTAATTAATTTATAAGGTGTTTTTCTGTATATTGAAAGTACCAAACAAATGCGCTATGACAAGCACAGTGCCAAGCACTTTCTCCTTAAAGCTAGTGCTGCGATTTCACGCCGAACATTTCAATAGGTCCTATCTGCATTTGAGAGGCTCTCTTTGTTCACTTTCTCTTTCAATCATTACAATGTAATGGTACACTTTTCAACTATTTTTGCAGTACAAATCAAAAGACGATTGTTTTGACCATCGTTCAATGCAAGGAGACAATCATAATACAAATAATCAGCTGAGATATTAACGAAGGAGAGGGAAACCAAAGAGAGCCTCTCTTCTGCAGATAGGACCTTTAGACATGTTTGGCCTGATTTGTCATTCGCACAGGTACGAAAGCTCTCCTGCCCATATTCGCATAGTCGATGTAACCACCATTGGCAATGCCACCGTACAAAAGCTAATATCTAACGCGTGTGCATATTTGTGACCAGTTTTATTAAAAAGATCACAAGATGTCAACGCGGAAAAAATCTTGAGCTTTATATTTATTCATTGTTAAAACTCCAAAACTATGTTGGAAAGTACAGTGGCGCTTACATCGAGTATGCGAATATGGGCAGTCTCACTCATACGCCAATGTCTTTTGGCAAAAACGGGAGACCAGCACTTGAGATTGTGTGAAGCACTGTTTTTTTTTTTTTTTCACACCGCAGTGTGCAGGCCGACAATCCCTGTTTCCAACACAGCCTCTCATGTTGTTACACCTGGAGATCACAACAGCAGACGGAATCGCAAATCAACCACGTTCTGGTTGAAGTTATCAACGTCATCGCCTATCGTAGCGCTAACATCGACTCTCAGCATACGCGAGCTCGATGTGACCCCTCGTCCTCGAGGACGGCTGGGGTACAGTAAAATCAGTCATCAACGGCGCACCATCGGGTACGTGAAATGGAATCGACAGAACGATTGATTCGACGAAGAGTGCAGAGCAACTTTGGAGAAGAAGAACGCAGCGCAGGCGGTAATGCTGCAGTATTACGTAGGCACCGCGCACCGGAAGACAAAGGCAACGGAGGTCTCCGAATTCAGGGGGCCTCCAAATCAAGCGAGGTTTCTTACACTAGCTTGAATAATTTTCTTTTAATAGCGAAAGTTTTCTATGAGTACAGGTTACTCACTCTTCACTATAACTAAGTCAACTTCATATCAATTTATTTGAATACTTGGTGGTTAAAAACTATATGTATCTCACCATGTGCCAAAAATTAGGCTATTAGATATAACATTGACTTAGTTATAGCAACAAGTGTTCAAGATAGGTAACCCAGAAACCAGTAATCGCAGAAGATGTTATATACGCCACGGTGCTCCATTTACCGTTATTATAAAATAAAATATACCATCAAAACCTGAAACGCCATTCTCTTTATTTAGCTATCCTACACCTCTGGGCAAATTTTTAAAATCATCGTTGGGCGAAATTTTGAGTTACGCCCTTTTAAAGGGCCTAACCTCTAAAAAATCGTGTTCTCTATAGAATAACACCAGATTTCATAACATAATCATGAATTAAAGGCATCAATAACAAAAATTATCATGAATAATATTGAAATTTGGTAGTATGCATCTATATAAATATTAGTGGAGTGCATTTTCTATCAAAATGGGTCATTACGTCAATATACGGTAGATGTTCTTAGGGCCTATAGAAACCAAACAGTTCATCGGTGTAACAATTCAATTAAAAGTATATTGTTTTGTGATTCCATATGTCTGTAGATGTTCATATTACTCTCAGTCAAGGCGATAGTATTCACATGCATCCAGTACCAACATTTCAAGAGGACGCAACTGATCTTCAACACAATATCTTCTCCCATAGCTGTAGATCGTATCTCATCTTTCCCAGGACACCAACAACCACTATCGGAAAGAATAGCATTTTCCCTGTCCAGTAGTGGTTGTACATTGCGTCGGAGAGATACAGGTTTGGTTTCGGCAACCAGTTTCGCCTTTTCGAAATGTTATCACCGATTGAGTATATATAAGGGCGAAAGTATCATTATCGATTTCTCTTCATCGACAAGATGCAAATTCAATCGATTTTTTTCACACTTAGACGCTAGATTGCATCGCAATCTAGCGATTTATGACCAAAAACTGCAACCATACTTGCATCTTGTCACTTTAATTTGAAGAAGAGAGAGTTGATAAAGAGAAGTAGCTCATGTTACTTTCGCCCTTATTTAACCCGGGAGCGGTTGCGTCGTGTACTGAGTACACGCACCATGAAAAATGCACGCTTGTGATACACAGTATGAACGTAGTGCCGTTGTAGGTAGCCGAAGACGCGACTGCTCGAAGGGTTAAACTCAATCTAGATTATATTAACATTTGAAAAGTGCGTAACAACCATTGCAAATTTTTGCTTCTTCAGGTCCTCCTGAGCGTATTTCCCATTATTCACGTAAACTCTAACCAGCAACAGGTAGAGAAGTCTCCCCTCTATCTTATAACAGGATAAATTTGCATGAATGAATTGAAACACGCCTAGGAAAGATGGAAGAAGTTGAGGCGTTTAACGGTTGTTCCGTCCTTTTCACATGCGTACACTCTCTGTACAGCACATCTGCATTAAAAACAATTGTCAAATATGGGCAACCATAAATTATACAAAAAAAAATATGTCTGTGTGCCAAATATCTTAAGTTATAACTTATTAGAATAGAACAAGGCTAAAAGACAAAAAGTCGAAACAGGCTTCCAATAATGAAACATAAAATGCTGCATCTCTTTTTTTAATATGTAGGTAAGACCTTTTGATCCTACTAATTTTACTTTTATCGACCTATTGTATATTGCAAGAAAAAATATTGCGCAAAGTTTTGCAAACATGTAAATAGATATGCGCGGTTGCATTTAACTGTTTCAGTGTCTTCTGCGCGGTCAATCCTTAGCTATTTTCCGCACTTATCGTAGAAGACACGAACACGATATGATGTACTGGCGACGATCTATTAGCGGTTTTGAACATTTTTGCGCGATAATCTACGGTTAAACGCACAATATTGTCTTTTGATTTTTTCTTCATTTCTCCGTTTTGTCTTCTCAGCCTCAGCATTTCAAAAGGGCGTATCAAAAAGCAGTTACGCCCTTCTGAAATGCTGAAGCTGATGAAGTTAAAACGTGCAAATGAGAAAATTGAAAGACAAAAGATCGAATAAAAGCTAAAATAATATGGACAATAGGTCTTACCTACATATTATGAAAGAAGAAAAAAAAATTCACCCTGCAAATTATGCTTGATTATAGGTTGCCTGTTCCGACTTTTTGTCTTTTGGCCTTTCCTTATTTTGTTTTTCTATGCTTATAACTCAAGAATTTCGAAGTCGAAAGTCGAAAGTCGAGTCAAGTACAAGACACTGAAGACGACCTTACAGTTGAGGTCGAAATACGTATCTGTCAAAGGATGCAAATTCTTAGTGGAATTCAAAGGAACAGTACTTAACGCGATTTTCTTTTATTTACAGATATTCCCCTAACAAGCCCAGGTTAATCATCATCAAGAATTTTGTCACACTGACATATTTCTTTTTGTTTAATTTATGGTTGCCCATATTTTTGACTATTGTTTTTAAAGCAGATTTGCTGACAGTGTACGCTCTTAATATACCGGTGCTAACATTTCAAAAAGGCGAAACTGCTAGCAGAAACCAAACCTTTTTCTCTCCGACGCAATGTACAACCACTACTGGACGGAGAAAATGCAATTCTTTCCGATAGTGGTTGTTGATGTCCTGGGAAAGATGAGAAACGTTCCAGAGCTATGGGAGAAGATATTCTGTTGAATATCAGTTACGTCCTTTTGAAATGTTGGTGCTGGATGCATGTGAATACTATCACCTTGACTGAGAGTAATATGAACATCTATAGACATATGGAATCACAAAACAATATACTTTTAATTGAATTGTTACACCGATGAAATGTTTGTTTTCTATAGGCCCTAAGAACATCTACCGTATATTGGCATAATGACCAATTTTGATAGAAAATGCGCTCCACTAATATTTATATGGATGCATACTACCAAATTTCAATATTATTCATCATAATTTTTGTTATTGATACCTTTAATTCATGATTCTGTTATGAAATCTGGTGTTATTCTATAGAAAACACGATTGTTTAGAGGTTAGGCCCTTTGAAAGGGCGTAATTAAAAATTTCGCCCAACGATGATTTTAAAAAATTGCCCAGAGGTGTAGGATAGATAAATAAAGAGAATGGCGTTTCAGGTTTTGATGGTATATTTTATTTTATAATAACGGTAAATGGAGCACCGTGACGATGATAAAGTGGAGGCCATATGCGTGCATGCCTACATTGTAAAATGTAAAATGAATGCATATCGCCTCCACTTTAACATCATATTCATCATCTTATACGATCACTGGTCGACTTTATGAAATTTAATACCGATATGGAAGTAAAATTCATGAGCATTTTAAAAACGTCTCTGACATCCTAACCACAGGACCAAAATTATTATTCGTTAAGCTCTCCTTGAGCTACTATAACGATTAGTGTTGGTAGCAAATTTTTTTGTTCAAAATTAAGATCTGAACACATGTTACATCAAAACAGTAGTAACAATAGTTTGTCGATTATTTTTGCTCTCGCATGAACTTCTTTCCAAAAATTCTTTGAAGGATATCTGCGAAAATTATAACGGAGATATCTTTTACAATTCATCTAGAACATAGGTTCCCAAGCTTCCAGGTGCGCGACCATCTTTTGCCAGCATACGTCCTTTTCGCGACCCACCATAGAAATTCCCTCATTTTTTGTCTGCTCTAGTAAACATATTCTACAGTCCCTCGCGACCCACTGGGATGAAGTCTTGCGACCCCCCTGGGGGGTTACGACCCATAGTTTGGCAAACAATGATCTAGCAGTTACTTCAAAAAATCCTCTGAGATGTACTTCAGCACTTTTTTCGGGGATTGTTTCAACAATTCTTCTAAGTATTCTTTGGAATAGGTATACTTACAATGATTACTTCAGCAACTGCTCCGAGCATTTCTTTAGGAATATATTGAAAAGTTTCAGGAATTCCATCCAAGATTTTGTTTAGGAATTTCTTCAAGCATTGCTTCATGAATACCTCTACGGAATCCTTCATAAAATGCTGCAAGGGTTATGCCATGATGTCCTGAAATCCTTCAAGGAATCCTTCAGATGGACCTTAACGAAGTTTTTCAAGGATTTCTTTCTCCAAGAATGCACTTCATTCTTTGCAGCAAGGTCTGATAGTTCCAATGCGCCCATGTGCTGCAGCTATTCCCACTCTTCTCCGCAACTTATTGCAAAGCTTTTAGTTGAAAGAGAAACGGAGTATCCAAGCCGTTAAGCGCCGTGTTGAGCGCAACATGAAGATCGTACTTGGAGGCAGTGTTTGAAAAACTGCGGCCTTTCCTCAAGCACCACTGAGTCGAACTGATTTTCCACAATCCGTGAATTGATTGGCCAATAACGACTATCCTTTTGCACACAGATCGAAAAAAGAGTGTAAAATTCTGTGGTATATGATTCACATGATTGGAGCGTGGGATATCACAGAAATTTACATGACATATCATGTAAAAGTCATAAAATATCATGTAAACTTCCATTATATGTCATGTAATTCAGCAAGACTCTGAGTATTTACATGACATATAACACAAATTTACATGATATATCATGTAAACCATCAAAACACTAAGTTTACATGACTAAAATGAAGTTTACATGACGTGAAAATATCATTATTTTTATCTGTGCAGCCATTCTGGATCGCTCCACCAGAGGGCATTGATCGCTATCTGCGCCGGAGTAGCTCCTCTTGAAATTATATCGACAGGATTTTCGATCCCCAGAACATGATTCCAAATTCCTCCCTTCGTCGTATGTTGTATCTCCGATACACGGTTGGCAACAAAGGGCTGCCATCTTGATGGGTGCAATGAAATCCAGCATTTTACTATTGTAGAGTCCGCCCAGAAGAAGGTTTTCCCTGTTACCATCATACTCGTAGAAACCGTTTCGTACAGGTGTGCCAACAGTAGCGCTGCTGATAGCTCTAGCCGTGGTATGAATTGCTTCTTCTTTCTCTTACTAAGGTCTTCCAACGGCGCAACCTTCGATTTGGCCATGATCAGGTTCATTGTGACTTGTCTGGTTTGACTCACCCATCATAAGTATACCGCTGCACCGTATGCCTTATCACTCGCATCGCTGAATCCATGGAACTCGCAGGAGACTACGTCCTTTCCAAAGCTAACCCCCTAGCGGTTCATCACAGGAGTATTTCGCCTTCCAAAGCTCCTGAAGGAAGAGCTTGCCTTGGACTACTACAGGTCCAACGAGTCCGTAGGGATCAAAGAGCCGCGCTATTTCGGAAAGAACAGTACGATGCTTGATTGGTACGCCCGGCCTCCAGTCCGGAACTTTGATCCAATGCGTATCCGTACCCGGCTGCCACGTAACGCCTAAAGTCTTTACTGTCGCTTTCTCGTCTAAATCCAGCATTTCTCGATCATCACGTAGATTCGGTGGTATTACCTTCAGGATCTCTGGGTTGTTGGAGTTCCACTTCCTGAAGTTAAATCCTGAACTTTGTAGAAGTTCCAGTACCTTCTTGCAGAGCTGTACGCCTTCGCGAGCCCGACAGCATGTCGTCAACATAAAAACTTTTCTTCACCACCGCTGATCCTAGCGGGTATTGAACTGCTCCATCTTCAGCGCATTTGTTTAGATACCGAGTAGCGAGATAAGGCGCTGATGATGTTCCGTACGTGACAGTGGTAAGCCTGTACATCCGTAAGTTCTCCTCAACCGAATCTCTCCAAAATATCTTGTGGAGCAGCTGGTCTGACTCACTTGCCATACTATGCGGTACATTTTCTCCGCGTCTCCTACAACCGCATATTTGAACAGCCGAAATCGCATAATACTTCGCAAATCGTCTTGAACGACCGGTCCCACCATCAAAGCGTCGTTCAACGATACTCCGGAATCCGTGGAACAGGATGCATCGAATACTACTCTTAATTTGGTTGTAGTGCTATCGGGTTTTAGCACTGCATGGTGCGGCAAGAAGTATTCCGGATTGTTGTTCACTTTCGTTTGGTATCTGCTCCATATGGCCCATGGAGAGATACTCGTGCATGAATGCCTTATACAAAGCCTTCATTTCTGGATTGGCGTATAGACGCTTCTCCATCGCTAGGTACCGTTTCTTCGCTATCACCTTGGACTGCCCTAGTTTCTCCAGCATGTGTTTTCGTTCAGGCAGCGCTACTCAAAACTTTCCATCCGAGTCTCAAATAGTCGTCTCCGCGAAAATGGATTCACACGCCGACTTCTCGATCGACAGGCAGCTCTTAGTGCGGCACGACTCTAACTCCCAGAACTGAGCTAGTTGTTCGTAAAGTTCTTCAGTAGTCACCGGAGAAGACGCTACAGTAGTATAGCTCACAACAGAGGTTTCCGGAAGTTCACCTGCAACAATACATCCCAGCTCCGCATTTCGTAGAATCAATCCACCGTTAGACAGCTTCTGCTGCGAAATCAGCAGCAAATCGTAGAAAATGACTGCTCCTTAGATCACGTCGACTACTCCAGATTTGTTGAAGGTTGGATCTGCGAGCGCGATATCTGCAGGCAGGTTCCAAGACGAAACATCGAAGCTTTACTGTGGTAGGTTTGAAGCACTTAGAATTTCAGCTCGCATGACACATACGGCGAATTGCACGATGCAATTCTTTCTTGCTGACAGACGAACAACCACCCTCTCCTTTCACAGGCAGATTTTCCCGAAGACGGTGGAAATGCAACCTTTGGGACAACGTTTCAGACATTATGCAAATCTGATATCCGTTATCTAATAGGGCTAGTGCAAGAACGGTGTTTCCGTAACGATCACCGAGCTTCACGACAGCGGTAGACAGGAGTGCAATGACTGAGGGTGTGTAGCAGTGTGGTGTACAGTTGGAGTATTGATGGGAGGTGATCGTGCATGTTGCAAAGATGTACTTTGTGTTTGTGTAGACTGTGGATTGGGATGAGACGTGTTGCGGTTTGGGGTTTGATTAAATTGCTGGGGTGGATTCGCGACTTGAGGTCTTCTCGATGGACCTTGGGAGGAGAACAATCCGCAACGAAGTGTCCCGGTCGTAGGCAGTTTAAGCACAACCCAAGTTTTCGGACTGTCGCCTTTCTGTCAACAACCTTCATCTGTCGGAATCGTCTGTACTGTTCAATGAAATGCATTCCGCCGTTACATTCTTGGCAATTTCCATTGGATGTCATTGCAGCGTGAACCACCGGAGTCTGGATCGGCCGCTTGAAGTCACTACTTCTACGCGCGGACGTTGACTTCAGGATTGCGCAGTGGGTTGCCAAGAAATCTACCATGGCTTCATACGATGGGATGTCCTTTGAAGCATGGTGCGTTTCCCAGTGACGAATCGTGTCGTCATCGAGTTTCTGGAAAGCATAAACGCCAACAGAGTGCTCCATTCAGCAGGCTTCTCTCCTAACTTCTCCAGTTGCTGAAGATTGATCCTGAAGGTTGTAAAGATGTTACTTAGTTCCTGGAAACTCTCGGATTTCATTGGTGCCACAGCGAATATTGCTCTCAAATGCTCCTGTGCAATAAGTTTATGATTCTTGTATTTGACCTCCAAGGTGGACCAAGCCAGGGTGTAGGTTGCTGCAGTGGCTTGAATATGGTTGATTTGTAACAGGGCATCATCTCGCAACGATGAACGTAGATAGTTGCTCTTATCAATCCTCTTCAGCTGGTTGTTGTCGTGTATCAACGACTTGGAATTATCACGAAAGTTAATCCCTTCTGAGAGCTTACCAGAAAACGTAGGAAGCCTCAACTCTGGGTACTTTATTCAAGATGGCTGGCAAACGTCTGCCTCTAGGTACCGGACAACAGCCACTTCAGTGTTTTCAGCTAGCTTAACGTGAAGCTGTTGTTTCAGCTGAAATACTTATTCTCGAACTCTTTGAAGATTTCCTCATTCTCCCTCTGACGCGCTTCTGCCATGGACGCGCGATCGACAGCTCCTTCTCCTTCAGTTTCACCTGCAGCAGTTTCAGCAACATCCAGGTCGTCAGTCAACACTTCAATTTTAACTCGCATATCACAATACTTGTCGTACACTTCATCTAACTTCTTCATACGAAATTGCAAAACACTTCTATCACGTTCTTCATAGTTCTCCAAGAACTCTTCTATGTTCTCCAGCGTGATCCAGGCTTGGCGCTCCTGCTTCACGAAGGCCCGTAGATCACCCACCGGCAATCACTGCTGCAGTCACTCCAACTTCTCACTATAAGCAACTCACTCCCGAGACCTCAAGCGACCGAACGAATTGACTGATGGACAGATCAAATAATAAAAGTGACTAACCACTTCACAGCAATCCCAAATAGTGCCTTCAAAGGCAAGAAATCCTTAAAACCGGAGAATCCCAAATACGTTCTCCACAGTAATCTACTAATTAATTTGTTGTACAATCTTGCATGCAATTTATGCTCATCTGAGCTTATATAGTTTCTACCTTTGTAGAACTTGCACTGACTGCCGCATATACAGATCAACCCAGGCACCTCAACCATCCAATCTCAAGCCCACTGTTGGCTGACGTCCTTCGGCGATCTCTAGATGTCCACTCTGGGCTTCGGGTACAGGAACGGTTGTCCGCGGGAATAGCGAGCGATGACTCAGATCCTCTGGATTGCAGCAACCACACACGTAACCCCTACTTCCACAGCAGCGACGAAGCAGAATCACCAACAAAGGCACGTTTTATTTCTTCGACCAGACCGGTCAAACACAATCACTTTTCGATTGGCGTCACCATGCCGGATGGACAAAGAGTAGAACCTCTTCGGTTGTCCAGTAATTCGACGACCGATATCGTACCCACGCCGCGCACAGATGACCGCAGATGACCGTGGTAACTCATGAGGGTATGCTACAGTGGTGGACAAATAAACTTTATACAATTCCTAACATGTTCTTTGGGTGTTATGTTAAGTTTTAACCAAGGCGTATTCTTCAAAAAAGATTGAAGATCCATCCTGTTTTCTTATTTAAATATTATCAATTATTGGCGTTAAAACGTGGAAACTTTTTAAAAATGTGGAATATGCTCACTTGTCAGACTCGATTATTCGGAGTCGGGTTCTGAAGATTTCCAAATATATATCTTGGGAATGGCATGTTGTATGAAGCTGAAATTTCAACATTTTGTTAACGTTCAGTCAAAATTTTAGCAATGATCGGACTGCTTTTCCTGAAAGTTTTAAGAAGTGATCCCATGAATTAATGGAGACGAAAAATTGGTCCGTCCCTTAACACCCCATTTTACGGTAACTCTTTTGGGAATTTCTTGAAAATTCTTAAGGGGGATCTTCTAGATGAATCCTCGAAGATATTATTGTTCGAGTCTTTGGTGGACTTCCTGAACTAATATTCCGAGAAATACTTAATGAAGCCTTTGCAAGAATCTTTTGAAGTAGTGTGAAGTATTTTTGAAAACATCTTCGATGACAACACTGTAAGAATTCCAGAAGGAGTGCGTGGAGAAATACTAAATGTCATTGTTGCATTTACCACTTAGAAGAATTTTTCGACACAATTCTCAAAAAACAATCTTATGCTCATTAATGATACTCCGGGGACCGGAATATATCCTCGCAGAAATCCCCGAAGAAATCCATAAAATAATATACAGATGTTTAACCTTCCTTCAATCAGTTGGCCACCCCCGCCAGCAGCACACTAATGCTGAGTACAAAATGCGACATTTTTTTAACGTGTTGTACAAAATACAATAGCGCGATCACTCGAGAGTTAAATGTATAAATGGATCAATGTAAAATGTGTACATCTGTCACTTTCATTGTGGCCCACAAATTTGGATCCGCATTGGGCCCCCAAATTCCTGGCTACGCCACTGCGCCGCTGAACTCACCAAGATGGACCCGAAAAAGTTAGCCACCAGCCTCCACCGGTTGATAGTCGCAAATCGATTATGTTAGTTAGGTCCTAATGCAAAATCATTGTCCAATTATTTTGTCTCATCAGCAGCACTGCAGCTGCCGCTGCTGCCCGGGGTGGCGCGGATTTTTGGATTTGCATTCAGTTTGATCTTTAAAAGGTTTTAAAATTTCTTATTTCACGCAAAACTTAAGGAGAATAATAACCAACATGAGAACAAAAAACGCAAAACTGGAATAGAAAATCGCGCAACTTGCGAAACTAAACCGCGTACACTTTGCAATGTTTAATTTCAAGCAAATCAGAGTAAAAACCCATTCGTTTTCATGCTTCGATCCGATTCTCCACGGTTCAAAGAATAAATTATTTAAACAAACACCCATAGCTTCCAGTTTGATTCATTCACACGACCGCCCGGCTTGACCCTACATATACCCGGAGATGGGTATCGAATTTTAACCCCTCTAGCTTATCCATTATCTGCGCGCGTTTTTTTGTGCAGCTCACCCGATGCTGTCTGCCGGCGCGGCGCTGCCTGGTGCGGAGTCAGGGATGTCATTTTGATCAGCCGTGTGAAATCCTCACCCTTGTCTTGTGAGTGAGTGAGTGACGACGCGACGGGACGGCCGCATCACTCAACAGACGGCTGCTGATGAGTAGAGAGCGATTCGCTGTTCGAAAAAAAAAGATTGCAATTTTTCCATCAAGACTTCGTTTAGAGACGACGACAGGTAAGGTACCTATACAACAACTTGCATTGCTTGCGCGAACGTTCCTTCGATGGAAAGGAACGAGGCTTAGTTGATTGAATCGCGCACTATGAACTGAGTTTGCAATCGTCAGACCTAGACGGTGTCAAGCAAACGAGATGTAGGTGCCAAGATATTGAGCCTTGCTCTGACGGAAATCTAATCTTCGTCGATCTATCGAAAGATCAAGGCCAATATGGAGGGAGGCTCGTCGGATTGAGAGAAGGAGCTTTATGGCTGATTAAGCGATAGGGTCTATCGAGGGTAAATGACAGTTTTTAAGATAAATAGTGGCACTTTTCGAAACTAGCGAAGTGAGAACTGAAGGCTTGATGATTTATTAGATCATGATCTACCACCCGTCTTCCTTGCAGACGTACTTTGTTGTTAAAAAAAAACTGTCGGAAGGGTACTTTGAGGTAATTACTTTGCAGCCAATATAGTATAAATATACAAGAACTTGTATTTATACTTAACATTGATCCTCTCTAAATAAACATGTATATCGTAGTATTGTCATTGAAATCAAAAGTTATTGCATAAGGCTGCAGAAATATAGTTCACACTCACCATGAACTGTGTTTTAAATAGATCTAAACTTTGCAGTCTTTTACAACGGGCTCGTTGGTCTAGGGGTATGATTTCCGCTTAGGGTGCGGGAGGTCCCGGGTTCAAATCCCGGACGAGCCCACTACAAATTTTTTAAGGTTCTTTCTTTTTCAAAGGTAATGGCGCTGAGGACGTTTGAAGAAAAGTGAAAAGAAAGGTCTTAAGAAGATTTGAGTGTGTAGGGGAATGTAGGGGAATGTGAGGGGCAGGGGGTTTCATAAGGGCGTTGAAGGAGATTTGACTATTAAATTTTATAAGAAGAAAAAAGTGGATCTCAGCGTAAAAGGGACAAGGTCTCGGAAGATCTCCAGTAAGTCTTGTGAAAGTTCAAAAGACAGTATCAGGTCAGTCGGGATATCCTCAATCATCCAAACTATTCTTGAGTTTAGATCCTTAAGTCTACGGGTGTAACAGTAACTTTTTTCATTATACAAAGCTACGATTTATATTATCATGTCCAGTAAGTCTTGTGAAAGTGCAAAAGACAGTATCAGATCATTCCGGATATTCTATGTCATCCAACCTGTCCTTGAGTTTAGATCCTAAAATCTACGGGTGTAACAGTAACTTTTTTCCCTTTACTAAGCTACGATTTGAATTCTATCATGCCCAGTAAGTCTTCTGAAAGTTTAATAGACGGTATCAGGTCAGTCGGAATATTCTCAATCATCCAAACTATTCTTGAGTTTAGATCCTTAAGTCTACGGGTGTAACAGTAACTTTTTTTCATTATACAAAGCTACGATTTATATTATCATGTCCAGTAAGTCTTGTGAAAGTGCAAAAGACAGTATCAGATCATTCCGGATATTCTATGTCATCCAACCTGTCCTTGAGTTTAGATCCTAAAATCTACGGGTGTAACAGTAACTTTTTTCACTTTACTAAGCTACGATTTGAATTCTATCATGTCCAATAAGTCTTGTGAAAGTTCAATAGACAGTATCAGATCAGTCCTGATATTCTAGATCATCCAAACTATTCTTGAGTTTAGATCCTAAAGTCTACGGGTGTAACGGTATTTTTTTTTTTTTCATTATACAAAGCTACGATTTGCATTCTATCATGTCCAGTAAGTCTTCTGTAAGTTAAATAGAGAGTATCGGATCAGTCGGAGTCCGGAGTTTGTGATTTTGTGACGAAGTGTGACGATAGGGGGTAGGGTTCATGATATGCTACGTAGCTTTCTACTAAGCCTATTGAAAAAAAGTATTTCATAATTAATATTTTTTTTTACTTGCATTAAGTATTATTATCCAGCAAATCAAAGAAAAACTATATGGCATGATTTTTTTCCATTCACAGTAATGTAAATAACAAATAATTTACATGAATACTAGCTTCCTTTCATAAGACATGCAGCTATCGGACGCAACAACTGTATCTGAGAAAATGGTATTGGAATGCATAAAGAGTAATGTATTGTGTATACAGAAAAAAAAAATCAATAGATTGCTATAAAGCACTGCACACCGCTAAGGTTGCAAAGGAAAAAAATCTAAGTTTTGGCATTATGGCATTATTTCAGAAGTTCCTATATAGTATCTTCAGGACTTCCTCGAAGAATTCCTCCAACAATTTCTTAAGGAGCTCCTCTAGCAGCTTTGTAAGGAATTTCTCATGATGTTCTTTGATAGGTTTCCCCAACAGAAAAAGGATAACATTTCCACAGAAATTCCCACTGGGAATTCCGGAAAAAGAAACTTCTGAAAACATTCCAAAAGAATTTTGAGGAATCTCAGAAGGAATCCCTGAAGGAACTTCCAGAAGAACTTCGGAACTCTTGGAGGAATCTTGAAAAGAAATCATAGAGAAATTCAACAAGAAATCCCGTGAGGAGTTCCTGGAGCAATTCCAGATGGAACTTTTGGAGAAATCATGGAAGAATCTCAGAAGGGGCTATTTGTAGAGTCTTCGAAGAAACTCCTGGTTCAATTTCTGTAGAAAACACAGAAGAAGTTTTTGATGGAATCCCGGAAGTAATTTCTGATGGAATTCCGAAAATAACTTTTGTGGAATCCCGGAAGGTATCCAAATAGAACTCCTGGTGAAATCTAAGAAAGTAATCCTGGAGGTATTCCTGAAGGAACTATGGGAAGAATGCCACAAAACTTCGGCCACAGAGAAAGTTCAGCTTATTGGACACAGTAGTGGCTTAATTTCCCAAACAGGGGAGGAAGAAAAAAAATTGGAAGAATCTGTAAAGGGATTCCTCGCAGAATTCTAAGAGATCCTGGAGGAATCCTGGAAGGAGTGAATGGAGGGGTACCGGAAAAAAAATCCCGGAGGAGTTCCGGGAACAACAATCCTGGATAAATTCTAGAAGGAAGTTCTCGAGGAATCCCAGAAGAATCCAGGAAGGAATTCCTAAAGGAATCCGAAAAAAAACTCCTGGGGGAATCCCAGAAGCAACTCCTGAAGGGGTTTTGATGAATCCCGGATGATTTTCTTGCAAAGGTGTCGGAATGAATATCTAAGAGAATTCCTGAAGGAAACCAAGAAGTAACTGCTGGAGGAATCCCGAAAGGAACTTCGTTAGGAAACCCAGAAAGAAGTTCTGATGGAATCTCAAAAGAAATTCCGGTTAAAATCCCTGAAGACATGTCCGAAGAAACTGCTGGTGGAGAGGAGAAGAAAACTTTGAAAGAACTCCTGAAGGAAACCATGGATAAACTTTAAAAAAAACTTAAAATAAACTCCCTCAGAAATCTCAGAAGGGACTTTTAGTGGAATCTAAGAAGAAACTCCGAAAGGAATTCTTGGAGGGATCTCTGAAGAAAGTTCTGGAGGAATTAAAAAGGGAGGAATTCTCAAAAATGGGAGTCCCAAAGGAAGCTCCGTGAGGAATTCCAGAATCAGCTGCTAAAAGAGTTTTAGAAGAAACTCCTGCAGGAATTCTCAAATGTCACGGTGCATTTAATTCAAACGAAACCAATTTGAATTTCTAACAGATGACAGTTTACAGATTGCAATACAGATTACCTATTTTGGGAGCTTCAACTTCCTGTTCTTCGGCATCCAGCAGAACGATTGGTTTATTCATTTATTGAGTCACTAGCTTCGCTGATTATCTCCACTGGTCTTGATGTCGGCAATCCGAACCTGGCAGTCCACAATGTGTTCTTGCTTTTGTTGTTTTTTCATTATTTATTATTCGTCAAACATACAAGTTAAAATTGAAATCCGAACTAAGTTTAGTTTTTTATGCTTTCTTACATAAAAATTTTGGGGTGGTTGTTTAACAAGCTACGTCATTTTTAGGGGGGTATCCGAATTTGTGACGAAATGCTACGAGGGGGAAGGGGGTATTAAAAATCCCTTAAAAAAGCTACGTCATTTATGGACGCCCCCTTAGAGTTGCACAACATTACCAATCGTAATGATTGTATCTATTTCATTTGTTTAGCGTTAAGAACAAGAAATATAATAAAATTGAATCAACAATACTTCACCACAACATTCGGTTCGTGGCTGCAGTCGTTATCCTCAGTCGCGTGGAGCAAATGTGGCGCTTTCAGAGTTGTGCTCAAAATGTGGCTGCGTCATAACTTCACTATAGCTGAAAGTTCTTAATCGTAGGGAAGTTAAGTGATCCTCAAACATATTTTGGAATGGCTTTGAGTTTAACAGAAGTTCACGGATCTAAGTGGGTTAGACTAGGTAACGTAACTTTTTATAGTTACCTAGTCTCCGAAGTAGTTTGGTTGATCTGGAATATCTCTGGAATATTTTGGAATGACTAATCAGATACCCAAGAGGTGGTTCCTAGGGTAATGTGGGGATCGATCTACTGAAGACCATAAGGCTGCAGTTGCTTGCCTGTTCATGAACTCACCGAAAGTTTAGACCGTGGTGGATCGTGGTTGTAGATTCTTGAAGGTGGCTCAGTCAATCCTCATGGTCCCCGGCAGCTTCTCGACCAGCTCCTGCATGAACATTAGGTTGGCCAGATACTCCATTTGGAACACCGCTTGAGGGTAGGGTGGTCGGCGAAGATTTGTACCACAAAACCGAATAAATTCTGAACGATCATGGGTACCGGAGTTCTCTGAATCTTCTCGTGTAAGGATAGAATCACTATTAGTTGAATGACTCCTTTCCCCGAAAGCCAAAATGGATCACCAAACACTATAATTCAGTTCAATTTCCTGTTACTAATTACTTCAGATTTCATAAGAGCGCTATCTTACTTGGTAATGAACTTTCATCCCTTATCCATACAATATGATCTTTTGTTATAGCGCTACACGACTTAAAATCGCGTGAAAACGATTGGTAATCCTCTCTCGCGATTATCATCGTGTGTCGTGACGTGGAGGTACCTTTATCTCTGTCACCGGGGCTGTTTTAATCTGCTCTGACTTGGCTGGCAGCCAGCGTATCGTCGACCACGCTGGTGCTGGTGATTCCGGGAACAGGCGCGAAACGCGCAGAACGCGTGGAAAATTAAAGACAAAAAACGAGTTAAAAACGCAATTTCGCTGTTTCGACGTCAGTTGGCGCGGCCGGACTGCCCCTGCCCTGGCAGGTGATAATTTATTGCTCTTTTTGCAGGCGGTACCGAAAAAGGTGCGAAAATTAGCACTTGAAGTCCACTGTGTGGACGCAGGACCGGGTGGAACGATCCGATGGAAGAAGCAGTGTCATTTTTGATAAAATGTTGCAGTAACAAGATCCCGCACATCAACTGGGGTGGGTTATAGTGATCGTTTTCTTGGATCAAAGTTTTTTTGGTTCAATTTCGGCTTCTGAACAATATTGTGGAAAGTTTGAGTGAGATCGGTTATGCCTATGTTTTGCGCATCGCGATTGAAGTTTGTATAGGTTTGATATGAGATTGCATACCAGAGGATGTGCTCATATTTTTTGCCGTCGCCTGCAAAGTTAGGCTTCATATAAACCATAAAAACCAAGCATCTTCGACAAGTCGTTCGAATATATTTTGCTAAAAATTAAGTTTATGTATGGATATCAAGTTTTCTAAGGGAGCAACATTAGAATATTCGGTGGTCAAAATCGAGGTGTCACTGTAATGCCAGAAGCCGAAAATGTAAACATCACTGTGTTAGTATTGTTAAGATATTTTCCGAAAATAATTAAGCAATAATCCGCACAAGCTGCTCACGAACTTAGAAAGCGCGGTAGCGCAGTTTTAACCAATCATTTCATGAATCAACCTCAGTTTAAACGATGCCCATATGTCAGATTTCGTCTACTTTAATCCCAATCACCCATGAACCCATCAGGCCATATGTTAATCAATCGGCTCCTCCGCGATACCCAACTGCCCGGCTGCTGGCCGTCCGTGCCGGATTGTAACTCAACCGTATCGGTCATAATTTGACGGGTGCGATTTGTTACGGCGCGTCTGTCCGCGATTCATGAGCAAACAGACAGTCACGTCTTCTATTGGCCAGCTTGCATTGAAACCGAGAATAAACGGTGGGACAAAAGCGGGAGCCGGCGTCTTATAAGAGATCCGACTGTACTCCGCGGTCGTCGGCGCGATTCCGTAGCAGACTCCGTAGACCGAGGGCGTAAAATCCGTTTCGCCACGCGCTACTACCACGAAATCGGACCGCTACTGCTAGAGGTCTAACCTTTCGACAGGGTCGACGGGGGGTCTCCCGGCTGGGTGTATATCGAGTGCGTAAGCCGGGACCCCGGCTAAATCTATGTAGAGCCAGCTACTCAAATTTACCGCGAACATTCGATTGTTTGCGATTCGAGTTGGTCCATTGTCAACAATTTGGAACGACTCAATTGCGATTGCAACAGCAGCGGTTGGGTGCATTAGAATAGTGCGATACCACCGAGCGTACCGAATATGGGCGTTGGCTTGAACACGCTGGACGCTGGAAGAGATAGTAGAATTGAGATAGATTTGGAAACCCCTGCTGTTTGAACGAAGCGAATAGCAGGAAATGATTTTGTTTGTGGCTGGGTTTGTAGTAAACAATATTGGCAAAAGCATTGAGCAGGTCGTGGTCTGCAAAACGGTGAGACGCTAACCTAGAAGCATAGCTCTGGTCCTCACAAATTCCTAGCTCATGCTTCCAAGGGTCAATCGATGACTGGAGGTCTTAGCTAAGAGTTGGCAGTGTCAGCCTGAACATTGTTGTCCTTCTGACTTCAGCTAGATCAAGGAGCTATATACGATCGTGCCGAGCAGATTCTAACTTTAAAATCTGCTTGTTCAGACATAACGTGCGGTACAAAAAATCAAGATCAGCCAAGAAAAGAGTTTACCGCAGAAATACAATATGTAGAGAGTGTCAAAATACAGTTTCTTCTCCGTATCCACTGGTACAGGACCCGAGTGTCCGTTGTCTAGTGTTCAGTTTCGCTCATTCTGTAAAGCCGCTGACTGAAGACGGTGTTTGTTTTTGTATGATACAGTATGAAGATAGTGTCAATACTGAGGCGCGAAACAGTATAGAACAAAATGATATGCGGACATTTTCCGAAATTGTCAATAACGTGCGGAGAAAAACAACACCCTATCCCAGCATATGTAATGACCGTCAAGGTTAGAAAAGATTGGGAAAAATGTTGAGCGCTCGGTATGGATTTGGGTTGGTACTACCAGGTAATGTAAGAGCTGTCGGAGTCAAAGGTGATTAATGTTCAGTTGAAGGAAGAGTTGAATAAGGAGCGCAATTCGATTGTTTAGTCTGAATACACAATGTAAGGACTGTATCGGAAATTAACTATATATGTTCAAAACATCCTAAAAAATAATTTATTCAAGCTATAAATAATTTTATTTTTGGATTTTTAGGTGATTATTTTTAGGTGATTATTTTTGGAGGTACTATATAAATCCTCAGAAAAAGGAATGGCACTTTTGCTTTTGTAAAAATAATTATTTTACATGGTCATCAATCTCAAAGTTTAAACGCATGATCTTGAAATTTTGGACACCTCTTAAAAATTTGAAATTGCGGAAAAAATGGATTTTTTTTTATTTTTTAAAATATATTAGCGCAAATATATTCTTTCCCAGATTGCTCATAATATAGGTAAAAAATTTTTTTCAAGAAAAAGTTCGATTCCATTTTAGCGCAATTCTTAAAAACGAAAAAAGGTCATTTTTCAGGGACCCTATTTTTTGATGCTCATTCAAAGCACGATTACGCAAATAAAAAATACATCAAATTGATGATTCATTTTTTTTTTTTAATTGGAAATGTTTTTAAACTTAACGACGAGGTAGCTTTAGTAGAGAACGGAATTGTATAACCTTTGAAGATATTTAAAACAGACTGTCAAAGTTCGACAAAAAATTAGTGTTTTTTTAGGATAGGTCATTTTTTAAATGTTGAGGGTTTTTCGATCATAAATATTTTTTTTAAGTTGGTGTTCGGTGATATGTTATGTGTACATAACTGCTAACAATAATTAATATTTTTTGGATTTTTCGCCGTACAAGTTTTATTCACTACAGGTTATTGAAACGCTGAAAAATCTTTAAAAAACAACAATTTGTCCAAAACTTTAATTTGTGAGATGTATTCATTCTACAATATTTTCAATAATGCTAAACATTTTTCATTTTTTTTCAGGCTGTTCTAAACTTGACTGTATTGTGAAGATTTGATAGAAGAACCGAAATGATAAGACCCAACATGCTTCGAGATAGAGCATCCTGAATGTTTATAGTTAATTTCCGATACACTCCTTAGTAAAACGAGCGAGATTCGAAGCGAGGAGTTCATTGGAGGCTTGGGTCCGTCTAATGCTCACCGTCACGTCCCCTAATGACGAGCTCAGTAAAGCGTTCTTGTTTCAAAGCCTGTACTCACAGTGCCTCTATTTTTTTCTACTTTCACTCTACTCTCTCTCATGTAAATTCTTCCATACTCACATACCCGAGCTATTTCACACTTCCTTTTTAATTATCATTCTCGCCTAGCCAAAAAGGTTGATCTCACTCAACACACACACCAGTTTGATTGCTTTTCTCGTACCACTTCGCATAGTAGCCAACTAATTGCAGTAGTCGATGATTTCCCTGCAATACATTCTTATTTTTTTTAAATTACACTGGTTGTATCAGCCCCAATCTTTACACCCTCAACGCTAGATGAAGTAAAAAAGGCTCTCAAGGGACCGAAAAACGGTAAGACTGCTGGAAAGGATGAGCTCCCTGCTGAAATTTCAAACTCGGTAGTGGGCAGCTGCCAAGTTTTCAGTTCCGTAGTTTGAAGCCGTTGGAGGAGTCCATCGGCGAATACCAACCTGGATTCATGAAGGTCTACGGATCAAAAGCAAACAGTTGAAAAACGAGAAGAATGCAGCATGGGCGAGAATGTTGCAACACCGTACGAGGGCGAATAAGGCACGTTATAGACAGGCGCGGAACACGCAGAACTCAGTCTTCCGGATGAACAAGAGCTAGCAGGAAGAACGAGTTTGCGAGACGACGGAAGAGCTGTACCTCGCCAAGGACACACGGAAGTTCTACGAGAATCTGAACCGCTCGCGCAGAGGCTTTGTGCCACAAGCCGTCATGTGCCGAGATAATCACGGGAAAATTCTCACGAGCGAGCGAGCGAGGTGGTCGAAAGGTGGCGGCAGCATTACGATGAGCACTTCAATGGCGACGTTGAAAGCATCGGGGCTTGGGGTGGTAACAGATCTAGGAGTACGTACGTAGGACGAAAGACTCCCGGCCCCTAACCTCCAAAATATGGCACAGGAGGTTCGTCGGTAGAAAAACAACAAAGCCCCTGTAGCAGATCAACTACCAAGCGAGCTTATATAAAACACGGTGGAGAATCACTGGTAAGATTACTACTCCGGGTCATTATCAAGAATTGGGATTACCAAGGAGGAAGTATTACCGGAGGAATGGATGGATGGTATCGTGTCTGTATCCCATCTACAAAAAGGGGGACAAGTTAGATTGCGGGAGCTATCGCGCGATCACACTACTGAGCGTTGTCTGCAAGGTACTCTCTTAAATTTTATGCCGCCGTCTATCACCGATTGCAAGAGAGTTCGTGGGGCAATATCAGGCTGGATTCATAGGTGAACGCACTACAACGGAGATGTTCGCCATCCGCCTGGTGTTGCAGAAATGCCGCGAATACAACGTGACCGCACACCACTTGTTCACCGATTTTAAAACAGCGTTTGATACAATCGATAGAAACCAGCTATGGCAGATTAAGTACTTATGCACTTATGTATTTATGCACGAGTACGGATTCCCGGATGAACTGATATGATTGATCAGGCAGGCCCGTGCACAGAAAAGGTAGCAAAGGAGGGCTTTGACAGAGCGCAGAGGGGGTGCCTAATGTATGGAACATAGGCAATGGGAGGGGTTTAACCCCCAAAAGCCCTCCCTTGTGCACGGGCTTGGATCAAGGCAACAGGATACCAGCAGAGAAATTTAGAGTTGTATTGTGGCAGAAAATTTAGCTTACTCTGGACTCCGCAGAACTCTACGATCAAACGCTAATTAGACCAGTTTTCCTCTATGGGCACGAAACATGGACTCTACGTTCAAAGGATCAACGCTTGGAGTTTTCGAACGGAAGATGTTGCGTACCATCTACGGCAGAGCGCAGATGGAAGACGGGACTTGGAGAAGGCGAATGAACCATAAGCTGCATCAGCTGCTAAGAAAACCAACTATCGTGGGCACTGCGAAAATCGGACCACCCGATCGGTACAACAAGACGTGCTGCGCCAAATGCTACCGGCGGAAGCTGGAAAGTACTTACAGGCTTATGTACCTGAGGGTTGCGAGCGCGTACCGTACCGTGTCACACGACGCTCTCTACGTCATTACTGGTATAGTGCCTATCAGCATTCTTATCAGTGAGGACATGGAGTGCTTCGAAATGCGCGGCACAAGAGGCATACGCAGGACTGCTAGGATGGCCTCTATGGTCAAATGGCAGCGCGCGTGGGACAGTTCCACCAAAGGAAGGTGGACCCATAGGTTGATACCGAGGGTAGATAGTTGGATTAATAGGCGCCATGGGGAAGTTACATTCCCCCTGACACAGGACCTTGCCCGCCTTCCGAGGACAAAGGGAGTGGTGAGGACCACTCGGGAAACTGGCTAAGCGCCAGCATGCTACCGTGATGGACTCTCCAAAGCGAGTCATCGATGTTCGTTGCTGCAGGCTACGCAGCTAACCTTGAGGGTGCGATGTGCACTAGCCCCTCTCTGAAGCAATGCCTTCTTGGTGGTTCCGGAGAGACGAAGGGTTTGGCGACCATAGGAATGTGTTTTAGTGGGTCGAGAAGAGAGCAGTCCTGGCTTATACTACTATTCTAGAAGACGGCCTTAACCCCACACTACCCTGACCTTCCTGTTAGACCAAGCCCACTCATGGGCTCAATCAAGCGTTTTAACGTTAAGTAGAGCCCCGAACAAAGAAGCGAACCACACCGGTCGCTGCTAAGTAGGGCTCGAAAGCGAAAAGTTTACGTACGGTTCGTAGCAGGGCTTAGAATATAGAGACACGCAAAGTACGGTCTCTATCCGTAGGCTCGTGCGCTCGCTCGCGTTTAGCTCTCTGGGTAGCGTAAAGAGGAGACGAAAGAACATGAGTATGGATTTGTTGCCCGGTATATAGTTTCTAGAGAATGATTTTCTTGTTTTGTTTAGGTAGGAATTTATTTTAGTTTGCATCAAATATTTGAAATTTTCAACCAATCAATATCTATTTACACGAATAACACAACAAATTGTCTGACATAGAATTGTGATAGAGTGACAATACAAACGCAGAAAAATAATAGGTTTAAATTGACAAGCTTTGCTTAAGTATGTTATGAATAAAGTTTTCGCTTCTTCGCCAATTTTAGGATTATGCATATCGAAAATGTATTGATTTTCTCTTCTAAATAGTTACGATTGCTCATAATCGCACCTGTAGTTTTTGATTCGGCCGATCGTTTCGAAACTAATATTTAAAGAAATGTATAGTGATTCAGTGAGTTTTGCTGTTTTAACACGTATATGTTTGAGCCGGGTTTTCTACGCAGCAAGTAAAGCTTAGTTTCGCACATTTAGAAAAATGTCCAAATAAATAAATCGCGAAGTTCGTTCCGACAAGTTTCAAAATTATCGTCATCCGACGCAGATTCCGGTGAGAAGATGTGCGTATTTTCTAACCCGAAAAGAAACTATTTGACGGTAATAAGTGACCACAAGGTTTTCTTTCTTCACTTTCCGGGCTGAGATCCTCCGCTTTGAAAGAGCTGTGCCTCGCGTTTCGTTTTGTCGTGTATATTTCAAAAAGGCAAAAGAGTTTTGGTTTGATTGCTGTTTTTGGTTTTTGGTGGTCGTCAGTGGGTGGTTTATTAAATATAAATTTAAAAATATAAATTAAATAAACGAGACATTAGGAAGAAAGTGTGCGAAATGGGTAACTTCACCGTCCACGCATCCTTTCTCCCCTGTAAATTCGAGAAGTACCTTGCCGAAATAAAATATTCTGTACTCCAAGTAGGGTGACGATGGGTATTCTCGGCAGGTTTGTTCTCTTCGTCATGGGGGGTTTTTGTCGGTCAAATTTCCTGAAACTTGGGCATATAATTCAGCTTGGTTGGGAAGGATTTGTGGCCAACTCTGAGTTCAATAGCTTTCAAAAAACCCCCCATGACGAAGAGAACAAAACTGCCGAAAATACACAATTTCCCCTATTTCGAAGAATCATCTTAGCGCGTAAATACAACGCAGTAGACCAGGCCGCTTTGATGCATGTGTCATATCTCTGATATGATGCAAGCATCACTATTGACATGAAAAGTAACACGATTGCTTTCCAGGGTGATTCTGCGTATGTATGAGATTAGATAAGAGTAGTTACGATTTTTCAAAGATGCATTGACTGTACCTAACTCAACTCAGATATAATAGAAACACTACAGTTATTTCTTTTTGTAAAAACTAAATCATACCGATAAAAATCTTAAAATATGTGGTCGATCTGCCAAGTTTCACCAATAAAAAATGGCGGTGTGCAGGACTGCCATATTGTAGTTTCCTCGTTATAGAAAAAGCAAGGCGTTGGATGTTAAAATACAACAATTGTTGTATGAAGTGCCAAAAAGGAGAGTGGGCTCATTATGTACTTTGACAAATACGCAGTCTACTTCAAGCGCATAGAATCTACTTCCAACAAAATATTCATATACCAGCATCCAAAAGATCGCAATGTATATTAAGATTTGCGAGTGATGCTTTGTAACTAAAAGGTTGTGACTGAGTATAGAATTAGCTGATGTTAAAATGCACATTAATGAAAAAAGGTTGCGCAAACTTATCGCAGACTGGTGGAAGACAGCTTCTACTATGACCAGGATTCAAGAATCTTGACCTACGCGAAGTTGTAAAGGAGACAACTACGTTATAAATGTGTTGGAAATGCAAGGGATGTAATTATTCAATAAATCTAATTATTAAAAAGATGCTCAAAATCTCAAATTCAGATAAATTTCTTGCGAGAAAGGCAACATGAATATTGAAGAGATGGATATTATTTTAGATAAAAATTCAACCTACAAGTCATACAGTAAGCATCAAACATATAATTTAAAAAAAAGATTGCTTGAATTCCGGGATTAAATACAATCATAAATTATTGAGAAAATGATATCTTTAAACGCGCCAAAACTGGTACAAATCTCCAAGGAAATTATTTATTTGAATTCAATTTTTACTAACAGTTTTCAGTCTCATCCAAAACCCCATCTTTCATAATATGAGCACAAATTATTATACTGAATAAGATTTGCAATAACCCCATAGAAATGCACAAAATATTGCGATGATTTACAGAAGTGCAAAAACCGATGGTACGGAGAGAATAGAGACCACCGGTGCGCAAAGGCGACCGATCATTATTTTACTCACATGGAAACGAACGACCGATGCGAAAATGGGTTGATAACGAAATTAAAAATCGTTAACGACGTGCTGTTGCGTGTGTAGTATTAAGCCCACGGGTGGGCTTGGTCTTAGAGTGTTTGTTGAGCAGATTTTTCCCCCTATGGTTTAGAAGGAAAACACACACACACAGCATAACCTCAATTCGTCGAGCTGAGTTGATTGGTATATGTAACTCGACCCTCCGGGCCTTTATCAAAAAGTCATTTTTGGAGTGAGCATATAGCCTTAGTATAAGAGATTGGCAAAAATATAAAAAAGGTGGGTTTTACCAATTTTTGTACCGTAAAAAATGCTTTTTTATATATTTTACGAAAAATGGCATTTTTTTATCTCGTCTGGGCGACCTGTAAACGTCATTTCTGAAAGTTGACGTCATACAAAAGTTTGTTTCTAACACCCATACATAGCTATCATTTGTAGGGTGAGCCCTCAAGTTTTCTGACTATGTGCAATTTTGGGACACCATTTTATCTTCTCTCACGTGCAACTCATCCCACATGCACATTCATCATGCCCATCAAAATTCAAAAGCCTGAATCCAACAGTAAAATAACAACCACAGCTCACGCACAAACAGCAGTCATCATAGCTGGCTACGATGATGGCGACATCAATTAATGATCCTTATTAAACTCACCTTAACAATGATGACCCATCAGTCGGTCCGGTACGCAAACTTAACGACCCCTACTAGTGCGTGCACTGACAAAAATCTCTACATTTTAAATTTTATGACCAGTCTCTTAACCTCAACCGCTGTTGTATTTCATCTGATTTCGCGGTGTAACCTTTGGCACTGGCTACAACCGTCGTTGGTCACTACTCATATGACAATGTACGTACTGTGAATTATTCTGTATTCATCATTCTGTACGCTGGCGCATGAAACATAATAAAAGAGTTTGGGATGAGAGAACATTTTCGTATACCAGAGTGTCGTTTAGCACTGGACAACCAGACTGGTGAATCGAGAAATTTAATAAAAATGTAGCCACTGGCAGCGGTGACAACCCATAATCAGTTATATAAGTACGTCATTAATTTGTAATTAACTCATGAGTGTTTTCCAGTGTAATGCGTTTACAGTTGGATTAATTAAACAGTTATGTTGTGATTTACGCTTCTAGGCTATGCAAATTAATACGCTCTCTCTTCTTTTCGTTTCAGGTGAGCCGAGTTTTTATGAATAACTAGCTGTCCCCGGCAAACTTTGTCTTGCCTACTGCGTTTTTTGACGTTTCAAGTCCCTAGCCAAGCGCTCAAGTCCCCGTTCAAAATGTATGAAAACCCGATTTTCAAAAACTCAATTTTCCCATGTTTTTTGCCTCATAAATCTTCCTTGGGTGAAAACTAACCGAACAAAACTTAGACGACCCAAATCGGACCACCCGTTTACAAGTTATGCGCGGTCCCACGTATGCCACTGCATTTTTATATATATAGAAGATGCGAAAGATCCATATCTATACAATGGATTGGGATGCACGAATAGTCGGTAAGAAAGTGCTTTGGAACAACTCGGAGCAGTTGTTAGAATAAGAATCGATTCTTTTAATGAAAGATCAGCATCACTATCCTTTCAACATCGTTATTATCTAGATATTGATCGTCCAAGCCCAACACTACTGCAATTAAAGTATACCTATGTTATAATGCAGAAACCGTTCAAACAATTCCATGTCGTTTTTCATCCAGCTTTAGACATTAACAAACTAGCTCGTGATAAATGGCTGTACCTACTCAATGTGACAAATCGTTCAAACCACATCATTTACATTTTATGCATTGAGCAATTGTTTCTCTGTCATCCTACTTTTCAAACAACACATAACCAAACAAACTCACAGTTCGTGGGTGTGCCCAAGCTGACATTCATCGCTTTTAACGTTTATCGTGCGTATAGATAGATACAAAGCCAGCACAAGCAGCCCACATCTGTTTAATTAACGAATCGAAAGCGTTGAACCGAACCCGTAAAATCCGCTTCCACGCCATCAACAGTTCGCGCGAACAACTTGCGCTGTTTTACCAACCAACAAACCAATGTAGAAAATCAATAACGAACCCATTAAGCAGCCTCTGCTAAACAGCGAGAAAATACAACATTGAATGGCGCGTAAAACGACACTTTCACGGGGCAGCAGAGCCGCGTGCCCCTGTCTGGAACCACCCGAAGGCGAAGATCTGGACAAACATAGCGCCGCCGCGCCGAGGACATTCACATTGCCATTAATTAACCTATTCGATAAAACCTTGTTACAACGCGAACATAAGCATCTCTCTCGGCGTGGCGTTCAATGCAATGACGTTGTGTTGTGTAGGTTGGAGGTAAAGCTGGTTGGCTCAGCCCCGTGTACAGCAGCGAAGTAGTGAACTATTAAATTGTTGGAATATCCGATAAATCACGTTAAATGGTGGTTAATTACCCAGTCACGAGACCCTGCGGTATCGGGTAACCGTGGCCGATGTGGCGCGTGCAGAGATTTCTTCTCTATCTTCTGTAGTAGTATACGATCGGTATGGTAGGTGTTGGGGCCTTCAACTATCGTGAAGTCAACGCAGATGCGTTGAATACAGCTAATTGTGTATGAGATTAGAGGAATAGCGCACAGACACAAAAGTTGTTGAAACTTTATATATCATCTTGTTTCATCTATTTTGAATCTTCTAGCTTTTTCTTATTTTCCCCTTATTTTTTCTTTACTCTTTCTTCTTTTGTGTTTTTATTTGTTTGTTTCACTTTCTTTTTTTGTTGTTGTTGTTTCTTCTATGTATATTGTATACTCTATTTTACATTTTTCATAATATATTCTCTTTTCTAGCTTTAATATTCTTCCTTCTACACCTAAACCTTGATTAACGTTCACTATTGGCTTAGCGAAAAAAAATTCTACCGACAAAATAATGATCAAAATACACATTTTTATATTTTTGTACACTTCTCCTAATCACGAAGATGTTTTAAAAAATATAAAACTGTTGAGTTTGCTCATTGTCTTAGCGGTAGAATTTTTTGTCGCTCAGCCAAGCATGGACGTAAAAAAAGGACAAGGTGTATCTTAAAACTTTGCCAAAACCAGGCCCTTTTTTGCACTATGTTACTCTCCTCCCTAAGTCATTCGAAACCCATCGATCCTCTTAGACGACGACGTCTCAAATGGTAATACCGCTACCGCTAGCAGCCGTTCCAACAAACGGTGCACAACTCATCCGGTCTGGTGGAGCTAGAGAAGAATTGCAGCGATTCAAATAACAGCATTCATTGAACCATGTTAACAACTTCATTTAATTGCCCCTTCTTCTGCTGGGCCATCAGCTACCGTTGGCGTCCGTTTCGTCGTGATCGCCGTTTTACGCCGTCGGAGTCGTCGTCGTCGTCGCCAACAAGTGCCACTAGGGAATGCACTCTGTCTCTGCATCTGCTTCAAATCCGGCCGCCTATGGGCAGTCTAGGCAGTGTGGCAAATCTATACCTGGCTGGGTAGCATGCACCAGATGTCGATAAAAATGTTTGTTAGCTGGTGTTAATTATTTTTCGGTTTAATTACGACCATATCGAATTATTCGCCTCGGCGCGAAGTTTGGTCAGCCGAGTTCGCACTTCGTATGGGAGAAGCCTGATGTACCTACTCATTGCATGTTTCGCGAATTCGTAACAACACGCCGGCTTTGGATTATGGATTGAGTCATTTTATGTGATTAATTTCTTCGTACGATAAAAAATAGACAACTCATTCTGTTTGGTTTAGGTAAGGCTTTAAAAAGTGCCTCCTGTGAGGATTGAACTCACGACCGCTGGTTTACGAGACCAGCGCTCTACCACTGAGCTAAAGAGGCTGATAGTGTCTAATTACAAACCTTATCAAAAACTTGATAAGCTTGTCACTTTGTTCATTTTAACGAAAACTTTAGAAATTTCAACTATATTTGTTTAGAATGAGAAAACCTGCTGATCAGATACCCAAGAGGTGGTTCCTCGGTTTAAAGGGGATGGGGCTAGTACTGTAAGGCTAGTACTGTAGACTACCTGTTGGACTCAAGCTTTCGGATAAGAAGGGGAGCCAGCTCAACTTGTTGTTGATCGACTTGTCATTTTCTCTGTAGTTCAAGTACGACTCGGGAGACCGTGGAAGTAACGGAATCCCACTTGTCCACCTCCGTACACGTCCTTTCAACAATATTGTCCGGAGTGATTTCTCTACCGCATATCTCCTGCGTGCTCGACCTTTGCTCCACGAAGCGTGGGCATTTAATGAGCACATTCTCCGCGGTCTTGTCGCCGTCTGCCCATTCCGGACATGCGGGGGAGCCTGCATGTCGGAATCTGTGCAGACGCCACCTGAAGCACCCAAAGACACGCTCGCTTTGAGCCTGTGTGTCCATTTACCCTTGCTGGAGGAATCCCATTCCCTTTGCCACTTCAGCATAGACGATGTTCTGGCGATCCGCGACGCCGCTCGAAGCACATCCTCTACCACCACTGTGCTATGGGCATCATACCCGCTAGTACGCATACCGCGTCCATAGAGACCGTCTGATACCCCCGCGGTGATCTTGTAACTCCTCTCGCCTTCTTCGGTTTCATAGATTATGGGAGTAGCTCTCCAGTATCCGGCATAAGCTAACCGGGACTCCTAGGGTGTGTATGGCGCTCTCGATGACGACCCAGCAGACGCTGTTGAACCCATTCTTTACGTCCAATGTGACGACCGCTCAATAGTGGATTCCTATTTGCTTCTTTTGTAGCGTTTTCTCGGCCGTTTTGGTTACAGCCCTAATAGCCGAACTGGTTATCCGAGAGGCCAGAGTCATCGTGTTTCTCGTTATAGACCATCAGACTCGACAAAATGATCCGTTTCATCAGTTTTCCGGCGGTATCCAGTAGGCAGATACGTCCAATAGAACCAATATTTGGCTTTTCCACCTCTTCTGAAATTCGCCTCTGTCTAGGGATATCTGCATAGCCATTCTGAACATGTTAAGGCTAGCTTCGATGGCCGTCTTAATGGCTACTGTCGGGATACCGTCTAGTCCTGGAGACCCAACTTAAGCGACTTCGCTATTGCGATGAGTTTGTCGTTCGTTACCGGACGACCTTTCTTTGGCCGGTTTAGCCATAGGGGACGGGGGCCCATGGTCTTGTATCGTGGCGCGCGAACAGTATTTCCACGATCTACTGCAGCATCTCGGAGAAGCATTATGGGGCGTGACGCGCCCTTTGTTCTGACCATGACTACTCTGTAGACATCACCCCGAGAGGTCGTGTTGGCTGCTTGGCAGAGATTTTCGAAGCACGCCCGCTTACGTACCTACCTCAATCTCTTTGTTCAGTGCCAGTTTAGCCGCCCTGTAGGCCTCACTTCGCTTCAGTCTACCCTCGTAGGTGCGAGCTCTTCACATCCTGCTTCTAGCTCTTAGGCAGCATTATAGCGAATCCAGCATAGATGAAAACTATGGTCTATCGGGTCATAACAGCTGCAATAGTATACCCCGTTGTTGTTCTATTGCGAAGCCCTCGTTCGACGTGGAAATCTTTTCCTGGGCCGGAAAACCACCAGTTGTACAGATCGCCACTAGTTTGGCCTTATCCGCTATCCAGATCCCGTTTTCGGGAGGGATGCGGTATGAGTTCGATAGTAAGGCAATGTCTTTACTTGATTCTGAGACTGACTGCCAAAGCAACTGTTGTGCGACTTCACAGTGATTCAGGTTTAGCTGTGAATCCTGTATTATCGTCGGTTGATTCGACTTCCACGCTTGACATTTAGGCCCACCTGTCGTGTAACTCTAGCTCGCTGTACAAATCAGGCATTTTGGTGCCAAGTTGCACTTCCTGGCGATCTCTGAATCTCTGAACAAGTACCACCGATCGATAGAACCGAAAATACCGCCGAGCAACATTTAACAGATCACAACCACGATCTTTTTGCCAGTCTAGGGATAGTAGTATTCATCTAACTACTATTAGCTAGCCGTTCAACTCGAGAACGCATGGCAAGAAGATCGTCGTTGTGATTGTGTTGCTCAACAATGGCCCTCTGTTAATTTCAATTTCTGTTCAATTTCTCTTATCGCTCGCTTGCGTATCTATCCATCGTATTCTTTCATTACTTTCCTTACTTTTCATTACTTCCTCTTACTCCGAGTAGTATTCATATCACCGAAAAAAGCCAATTAAAATTAATTATGACTTCCTGGCGATGTGGCCTTCCTCTCCGCACTTCCTGTACAGCTTGCTCCTATCGAGGCCTTTACACAACGCCCCTGACTTGTGTCCTTGCGAAGCACTTGAAGCACGCCTCTGGCGGCTCGTAAATGCTGAGCGAACACACTGACCAGCCTACTCTGATCTTACCGACTACAGTCGCGTTGTTCACCTCCCCCACCGAACCATTTCGCAGACGGATCGTTGCACTTGGTGCATCTACCTCGCACTGCTGCTTAAATGCAGCTTCCAGCTCGGTGATCTCGTCCAGGTGTTTACACTGGACAGTCACCTCCGCCGTTAAGGCTCTCACCTGCACTTTTTCACCCAGTACTTCCTAAGCTAGTGCTTTGTAGGAGATGCCTTTCTTGGCCGCCTCTTCAGCACTAGCATCATCTCTCCTGTCCTGGTACGCCGGATGCTTTTACCATCCGCGCCCAACGGAGAGACACGATTTTCGGCTCGCATGGCCCTCAGCACCTCGGCGTATGTATCCGCCTCAGTTTTGAAGACCAGCGCGTCGCTCCGTTCGTGGGTTTGTTTCACTTCTCTCATCTTCTTCTTCTTCTTTCCACCGTAATCCAAGGGTTTTTGTTCCCTTGGTCCGGATGGTCCCCGTTTTTTTTTTTTTGGGCCGGCCTCCTGGGGCTTGGTTTCCCTGCCCCTGGTGCGTGTCGTAGCTGACTTGGCAGCCTGGTTGCTCGCTCTGGCCGTCCCTTTCGTCGTCTTCGGCTTTCCGCCCGCCTCTGCGGAACGCTTCTGTCCCCCACGGGCAGCATCTCCTCGGCAGGTATCGGCAATGCAGCTCGAGCCGTTGGGCGGTTTGACCTGACCGCTCTTCTTTGCTCAGCCGTACTCCGCTACGTTTGTTAGTTCCAGTTCCGGCGCCGTCAAACGACACCAGCCCCATCCCGACTGCATAGTTTCGGCTGCATAAAAAACGACGCAGGCACCGTCCCGGCAGTGTCCGATTCTATTCCTGCACCGGCTCCGTTTAGCGACGCGTGAGTAAAAAAAAGCGTGTTGAAATTTCTTCCTAATGATTGAAAAAAAAAATTTCTAAGTAACATCCGATTGCACGCCATCATTCTCATTCCAGCTCAACCGGCTGCGGCTGTCATTCATCGCCTCGGATCCGTTCGATCCCGTTACGGCTTCGTTCCTGTTCCGGTCAAATGACACCAGCACCATCCCCATCGCATCTGTCTGTGCTATTGAAAATTCTTCATAGTAATTACTATAGAAACATATTTTGCTTCTGGGTCATCATTAAATCATCTCAGAAATGGCTGCAAACGTTTTTATTTAAATACACCAGACACATAAGCAATGCGCACCCGGAACCATGATTCGAAATCTCAATAACATGATTTAGCTTCATGGTCCTCAGATTCATAAGCGATGCGCACCAGAAACCATGATTCAAAACCTCCAAAACATGATTTAGCTTCATGGTCCTAGAAAATCTATGAGATTCATAAACGATGCGCACCCGAAACCATGATTCGAAATCTCAATATCATAATTTAGCTTCATGGTCCTAGAAAATCTGTCAGATTCATAAGCGAACGAAACCATGATTCGAAACCACCAAAACATGATTTAGCTTTATGATCCTAGAAAATCTGTCAGATTCATAAGCGATGCGCACCAGAAAACAATGTTTCGAAATCTCAATAACATGATTTAGCTTCATGGTCCTCAGATTCATAAGCGATGCGCACGCGAAACCATGATTCAAAATATCAAAAATATGATTTACCTTTATGATTTTAGGAAAAAAGTAACGCATAGGTAGCGTTACAAGACAATGGATCATACTATCATGATTATAAATCATGGTGTATTTTTATAAAACGAAAATGTACTAGGCTCATGAAATCATGAGTCGTTTTTATGATTTTTGGGAGCAGAGTTTTACCCGTGCAGGAGATCGTTCCGCTTTCTTGGTTAGAGCTAAATATTTTCGGAGCTTCAGCAGGTCCTTACTGATGTTTGTCCTCCCGCTCGTAAGACCGATCAGTTCGTTCAGCTGTTCGGCAACTACCAACATCTTTGGTAGACCGCTCCTGCTGCAGGTCAACGCCCGCGCGAAGCCCGGGTCGGTCATCTGCGTTTCCTCGGCCGGCGCTGCGCCGCCTCGTGCTCCTGCTGTTGAACCTCCTGAAGCTTGTTCGCTGGTGGATACGCCAGCCCCTTTTAATGACGATCTCGTCAATCCTCTTCGCGCGAACGGGTTCAACGCCGCTCCCTTTGTCGTCACTTGTTCTTGGGATTTAGTACTCATTGCTGTTAGAGCCGCAATCCCTTACTACCAATGAAGTAGTCACCAATGATCCTGGCCTCTGTCCATACACTACGTAGACTCATTTTATAGAATGCCGTCGTTACCAGCTCATCATAGTGCGCAGTTCCCTAAGCATGCATGTACCGTCTCAGCGCAGCGTACGGCCTCAGCAGTGTGCCGTAATCATGAACGTACTGGTGTCGTTTATGATGTGCCCGAGGCACTACAGGGCTGTGACACTTTGGAGGTGGTGCCGTATCACTTGTACAGCGTTGCTTCCGGATGTGTAAAATTTCTCTGAAGAGGACCAGCAGAGCCCACTGCTGGTCCCTCGCCACGCCTAGGCTTACTCTGCTTGAGCAATTCGTATGCCGCGGTACCAAAGGTGGTAAGTTTACACTGGTTTCACTGGTGTCCGGCATTCTTGCAACGTGCCCTGCCCACCGTATCCTTCCGGCTTTGGCCACCTTCTGGATGCTGGGTTCGCCGTAAAGTGCAGCGAGCTCATGGTTCATCCTTCTCCGCCATACACTGTTCTCCTGCACACCGCCGAAGATCGTCCTTAGCACGCGTCGTTTGAAAACTCCGAGTGCTTGCTTGACCTACACTCTTAGAAAAAATCATGTAAATTTAAGTTCACTTGGATGCACATAAAAGGAGCGGCCCGATTGACACAAATTTACGTCTTCTATCACAAATAAAGTCGAGCTAGCAATCGCTAGAGCCGAAGTGAGAGATAAAACATGTGTATGTAAAATAATTAACTGGATTTGAACTCTGGTCCGCCGATTGAAAGGCGCGTACTATACCTCTCGGCTATATCACCGAGTTGTGAGACAAACGATAAATGTAAAACTGTTTCTACCTATCTGGTCAGATGGGTTTGTTGACATCTGGTGCAACCAACTCGAACTTACATGATGGATGTAAAATTGAGTCAAATTTGCAATTCAGTCATGAAATATTTACGTACGTTGATGGTTTACGTCACATGTAAATTCCTAATTCTTTAAGAGTGTAGGTCCTCCTCGAACATGGTCCATGTCTCGTAGCCGTAGAGGACCACTGCTCTTATTAGTGTTTTGTACATGGTGCATTTGGTACGTGGGTGAATCTTTTTCGACCGAAGTTTCTTCTGGAGCCCGTAGTAGGCCCAACTTCCGCTGATGATACGCCTCCTAACTTCACGGCTAACGTTGTTGTCAGCCGTCAGTAAGGATCCGATGTAGACAAATTCCTCCACTACCTCGAAAGTATTACCGTCTATCGTAACATTACTACCCAGACGGATCCGGTCGTGTTCGGTTCCGCCGCGGGTGTACAGCTCTGCCACCGTTCCAAATGTTCTGGCAATAATGTCCATATCGTTCGCAAAGCACACAAGTTGACCGGATTTTGTGAAGATCGTTCCCCGGCTGTTGAGGCCGGCTCGACACCTTTCAGAGCGATGTTGAAGAGTAGGCACCTTCCAGAGCGATGTTGAAGAGTAGGCATGAGAGTTCATCGCCTTGTTGCAGTCCCCGACGAGATTCGAATGATCTGGATAGTATACCCGAAACCCTTAGGCAGTCCCTTTGAACACGCAGGACCCTTTGAACACCGTCCATCGCAGTTGACACTTAGCTTTCGTAGCGAGCAGACATATTGAAACGATCGCCAAGTGAAAATAATTTTGCCAATAGCTTGACTCTGGACAAAGTGAAACCGGCTTTACGCCAAATCCCGCGCTCCTGGCGGAATCACGTCGATTCATCGCAATGATGGACGATTACCGCAAGGATTCGCTTTACTTGGACTTCAGCGGGGTACCAGTCCGCCCCAAGCTAGACAAAGTTTACGAAATCATCAGCAAGAAGATCAACCTAGACCTGGCCAAGGTAAACTGTATCCAGCCTAGTATGACGCAAGCCCGAGTCATCATCGAACTCAAGACCCAATCGTACGTGGAAGAGCTCGTAGCGCAGCATAGCTTAAAGCACTCCATCGAGCATAACAACAAACACTATGCTATCCCACTAGTGCCCTACGACAACACGGTTGAGGTTAGGGTTGCTGATCTGCCTTCGTATGTCTCGACGGAAACAATCGCCAAGCACCTGGCACCCTACGGTGAGGTTGTGTCCACCAGGGGGGAAGTGTGGAAGAACTTCTGGCCCGGTTTACCAACCGGAGTACGACTGATTCGGATGCGCATAAAAAAACAGATCCCTTCGTTTATTCCGATGACCACCCACACTGCCTACATCAGTTACCGCAATCAAATCCGTACCTGCAGGTACTGTGTAAGACCACTGCATTTAGGACGTACTTGCAACGAGGCTCGTAAAGAGCTAGGCATCGATGTAAACAGTCGTCTCACCGCTGCACAAGTAGTGTAGGGAAATATCCCTCCACCGTCATCGTCGAGCGCAGATGCCCTACCGCCACTACCGAGCCCGCAAACTTCGTCAGAAATGGAAACATCCGAAACCGACAACATCAGCAAGCCCAAAACCCTTTCAGATGCAATTGCAGATCGCCTTACGGCAACAGCAGCGATGTCGAAAGCTAGATCTTCTTCCACCACACGTCTTATTCCTGGAAAATCTCAATCCGCTGGGATAAGCCGAACCAATTCTCCTTCCGGCACACAAGGAGTAAAAACACGATCAGCCTCGCATTCCAACACAAATGAGTTCGAAATCTCTGATGATGCCGATGAAGAAATGGGAAACATCGTGACTACGAAAAGACACCGATCACCAGCAGCCTCGGAGAGCAACGAAATTCCCGTTCTGGAGGTGAAACGCAAGAGCAGGAGCAGCAGCAAACAAAATTCATCTTCCCGGTAAGATTTGCAATGGATATATGTCCAGCCGAAGCAAACCAAGATATTACCAACCGCCTCAAAAAATTTTCACCTTCGTATCCCAAATCACTCTTGCCGCATGGGGGAATGGTATTCTCTCATGCAATTCATCGAGCCAACACCCAAAACACCGAAATCGAACACACATCGTACCTATCCGAAGACCACTTTCATTCTCCGATGACATCAATGAAAACGAACATTACTACCGGCGAGGGCTTTTCTTCCTTGAAGGTAAGCCCAAGTATATGTCTAGTCGAAGCCTCCGTGGATACTACCACCCGTCTCAAGAAAACTTCACTTCCATGTTTCACATCATCACAACATCTGGATCGCAACATAAACTCTCGAAATCGGAGCCGGAGCTGTGATGACGGAGCCGTGATAAAACTGTTTCGGATCATCAACTCAATCAAACTCGCCGCCACCAACACCAGTCCAATGCATCCATTCACCGAGGAAATCATCGACCACTCTTCTGTTAATGAGAGCTTCTCATTCAGTGAGGTAAGCTCCACTAGTATATGTCCGGTCGAAGCCTCTTCAGATACTGCAATCGCACTAGAAAAGATCCCACCTTTTGCAGAAAAGAAGCATCACTTTTCACCATCCCAACCAACTAAAAACACACCATGGTTCACTCTTCCGATGATGTTGCTGCTACGACCATATAGCCGGGTAAAGGAGCTATTTACCTCTACAATATCCAACGGATGGAAACTATCGAATTATTGGGACCGTAAACACCATCTCTTCACGGTAGGAATCATTCAGACCGTTCTAACGCAGGTGAGCAACAACAACAAAACAGCTGATGGCTTCGTAAGGTGGTGTGAGTGGCGTATGCGTGCGCATCGATCTGTCATCTCTCGATCGCGCATGCGCAATACTCAGAATTATCAGAGACTGGGAACGTATTCGCGATTTCTAGAAGGTGGGACTCCAGAACATTAGGGTGATGGATTTATTCAGTTATAAAATAGGTACGATCAATATCTGCAATATCTCAAACGAAACGAAGATGGATGCTTTGCGATCCTTTATACGTTCTGCGGATCTAGACGTAGTTTTTTTGCAAGAAGTTCAAAATGAACAGTTGTTTGTCCCAGGCTTCACATTAATTTTCAATGTTGACTTTCAACAACGAGGTACAGCGATTGCAGTACGAGATCAGTTTAATATACATCATATAGAAAAAAGCCTAGACAATCGAATAGTATCGGTAAGGATAGGACAAGTCACCTTTATCAATATTTATGCACCGTCGGGGGCTCTTTTGCGAACTTCAAGAGAGGAATTCTTCAACCTTTCCGTAGCGCACTATCTGCGTCACTCAACGGAGTACGTTGTGCTAGGCGGCGATTTTAATGCAGTAGTCAACCAGAAAGATGCAACAGGAACCAGCAGTATAAGTCCAATGTGTAAAAGGCTTATGACGGCGGCACAGTTATTAGACACATGGGAAATACTAAATGGCAACAGAGTTGAATATTCCTACATTAGATCAAATACTGCATCACGACTCGACCGAATTTTGATTTCGAATTCAATGAGATCCCAAATTCGAACCACGAACTTTGCTGTGACATCGTTTGCTGACCATAAGGCATACATGATACGAATGGTTCTTCCACACCTTGGTACTCCAATTGGACGTGGGGTATGGCGACTTCAGCCTCAAATTCTCAATAACGATGAAATACTGCATGAATTATCTAGAAAGTGGACATACTGGGTACGAGCAAAAAGCAATTACTCCAGCTGGATGGAATGGTGGGTGGCCTACGCGAAACCTAAGCTAATTTCCTTCTTTAAATGGAAAACATCGATTGTTCATCGTGAGTTTCGAGATGCGATGGAGCTATATCGATCATTCTTGAAAGACGCCTATGAAAATTATTTTGACAATCCTGAGCAGTTAAAGACCATCAATCACATCAAAGGTCAAATGCTTACAGGGTGCGGCAGGAAAAAATGCGAAAAGTTCAAGGCACTATTACACGCTTAATATGGGATGTATATGACTATTTTTCATGACAGTGTATCAGTCAATGTCTATATTCTAGCACTGAAAAATAAAAATGAACACATTTGATGTTTAACATGTGATGATGTAGGCCTAATTAGCGGATATCAATAAACTGCGCGCCCAATGGTCATTAAACAAAATGACTATAACAGTAACAAAATTAGCTCAAATTCGATGAACAACCAGACCACTCTGATCCAGAGCCATGTAGTTTCACATAGCAGATGAAATAAGTACATATATTTGATGATATTGTAGAGAAAATCAAAAATTTTGTTTCATCAGATGCGAAATTTAGCGACCTATGCGATTTTCTGCGGTTTGAAAATTCTGGTTGTCTTCATCTTCAGGCGTTGCCCTGTAAAGGTTAGTGACCAAAATGGAAATTTTTTAATTAACTTTTCAGAAAACTAGCCTATTATAGATCATGGAACGTTGAAACATAGATTGGTTAATGTCAAATGGACGAAAATTAGGTTTGAAGTTGAAAAACACTTTCGCATTTTTTCCTGCCGCATTCTGTAGTCTTCAACGGAAGTTTTCATCACATTTTCGGAAAAGTAACGAGACGTTTATTTCTGGCGAGTCAACAACGTTTTTTTTTTTTTTTATCTAGTTCGTTTATTTGGGGCTCAATCGCGTATAACGCTTTACGGAGCCGAGGATCTTTCTTTGTACTTAATAGTATACATTATACAGAGTAATAACTTTTTAATGATATCTGTTAGTAATGGGTGGAAGCCAGGGTACTCGTGGCAGCTCGAGGTTAGAAGGTCACATTTTGAGGGATGGACATGGTAAGGATTGGGCCAAAGGTTTCACTGCTGCTCATCCGGGGGTGAATCGCATCTTGCTAGCGTATTCGGTGCCTTGTGGTGTTGGTACCAACTTGTTGTGGGACTTGGTTTTCCGGATGGCCAGGAGCAGCTTGGTAACACAAAGAGGACAAAACAGAGAAAAAAAAAAACTGGAGAAGAAAACACAAGCAAATTAAACTTTTATACCAGCAGAGCGAAGAAAGTCGAAAATACATCCCATGTATGTGACATCGCGGGTCCCCAACACATCTCTCACAAGAACAAAGGGTTGTCTACCTCGGGCCTCAAGGGTATCCAAAAGTAGCGCTCTGGAGGCGTCATTATCCGGGCATTGCCAAACTACGTGGTCGATGTCATCATAACCGGAACCGCACTTAGTACAAACATTGTTCAACGCGAGGTTAATCCTGTGTAAATGCGCGTCTAGCGAGTAATGGTTGGACATAAGTCTTGACATCACGCGAATGAAATTGCGACTTACATCCAGACCATACCACCACACTCGCAAAGAAACATTAGGAATAATGGAATGTAACCACCGTCCCAGCTGGCCATCTCGCCAATCATTTTGCCAACTTTGAAGAGAACTCTGGCGAACAAAATGGAAAAATTCATCATGTGAAATTCTTCTATCATAGATCTCACCTTCCTGTGCGCCCACCTTTGCGAGAGAGTCCGCCTTCTCATTGCCATAAATTGAGCAATGTGAGGGGACCCATACAAAGGTAATCTTGTATGATCTTTCGACCAGTGCACCCATCTGCTCCCTTATTTTTGTAAGAAAGTAAGATGAATGTTTTACAGGTTTCATCGACCGGAGTGCCTCAATCGAACTAAGGCTATCCGAGAAGATGAAGAAATGGTCTACGGGCATGTTGGAAATCATCCCCAAAGCGAAGTTGATTGCTGCCAGCTCAGCAACATAAACCGAACAAGGTTCCTGAAGTTTGCGGAAGGCGGTGAAATTTTCATTGAAAACACCGAAACCAGTGGATCCATTTATGCGAGACCCATCAGTGAAGAATCTCTTACAGGAATTGACATTTTGGTACTTTTCGTTAAAAATGCGAGGAATAGATATACATCGAAGTTGATCTGGTATTCCATGAATAGCTTGTTTCATGGACAGATCGTATTTAACAGAGGAACTGTCATTAGTGAAGTGTACACGGGGAGGATTATAACTTGGTAGGCTTATATCAGATGACATGTAGAACAGATAGATTCTCATGAATTTTGATTGAGTGTTCAGACTGAGCATTTCTTCGAAATTTTCAATGACAAGTGTGTTGCTCACTCCACACTTGATAAGTAACCTTAGCGAGAGCTCCCAGAATCGGTTCTGGAGAGGTTTCACCCCTGTCAGGACCTCAAGGCTCGCATTATGCGTTGAGTGCATACAGCCGAGAGCAATACACGGCGTGTGTATGGGAAAGGTTTATAACAAAAAAATAGGCATCGTCAAATTTTTCGCTATTCAAAAATAGAGGCTTTCAGCTTTCATTTGCACGGTTCCTCAAAAAAATCCACCGAGGGATCTCGAACAACTTTTTTAGAATACTGTTTTTCCCCATACAAAATGAACGGTTCCAAATTAATCCCTATTTCTACTTAACAAACATACCCAATTTTTGTATGAAAAAGTTCCCCCGATGGAATATTTCGATGTTGGGCTTGAATGAAAGCTAGAAGCGTCAACTTTCACGTAACGTAAAAATTAGCGATGCCTATTTTTTTGTAATAAATTTCTTCTACCAGACACACCGTGAATACGCAAACAACGGTATTGAATTCGTTCCAACTTTATTAGGTGGCAGTTTGCTGCTGAGTGGAAGCAGAAAGAGCCATACTCAATAACAGAGAGAATAGTCGTTTTGTAAAGTTTTATGAGGTCTTCCGGGTGAGCACCCCACCATGTTCCGGTAATTGTGCGTAGAAAATTGATCCTTTGTTGACATTTTTGCACCAAATACTTGATTTGGGTACCCCAAGTGCCTTTTGAATCAAACCAGACCCCAAGGTATTTCGAAGTCAAAGACTGGTCGATTTCTATTCCCAAAAGATTGAGTTTCAGTTGGGCTGGGTTCCGCTTTCTAGAAAACACAACCAATTGAGTTTTTTGCGGAGCAAACTCGATCCCTAAATCTCTTGCCCAGATTGACAGATTATTTAGAGAATTTTGCAATGGTCTTTGCAACATTTCTGCATGTGGGCCTTTTAGAGAAACCACAGCATCATCTGCAAGTTGTCTTAGCGTGCATTGTCCTTCCAAGCAACTATCAATGTCTTTCACGTAAAAATTATAAAGCAAGGGACTTAAACATGAGCCTTGGGGTAGGCCCATGTAACTTATTCTGGAAGTTGTCAGTTGTCCGAGATTGAAGCTCATATGTTTTTCTGACAGCAAATTATACAAGAAATTATTTAAAATTCCTGGAAGTCCACTATTGTGCAGTTTTTCTGACAATATTCCTATGGAAACTGAATCAAATGCGCCCTTAATATCCAAGAAAACTGAAGCCAGTTGCTCCTTTTCCGCAAAGGCCAGTTGAATATCTGTTGAAAGCAACGCTAGACAATCGTTTGTTCCTTTGCCCTTGCGAAACCCGAACTGTGTATTTGAAAGCAAGTTATTCGATTCGACCCAATGATCGAGTCGTGATAGGATCATTTTTTCCAACAATTTCCTTAAACATGATAACATAGCAATTGGGCGGTATGAATTATGATCAGACGCTGGTTTACCAGGCTTTTGAATAGCTATTACTTTGACCTGTCTCCATTCATGCGGAACGATGTTGTTCTCCATGAATGAGTTGAACAGGTCCAGTAATCGTCTTTTCGCGATATCTGGGAGATTCTTTAGAAGATTGAACTTGATCATATCGCGTCCCGGAGCGGAATTGTTTGATGAAAGAAGAGCCATAGAAAGTTCCAGCATAGTGAAGGGTCTGTCCAGAGAACCGTCTCTTGGGGATGTTTCCCAAGAAATCGGTTGTGCTGGGACTGAGTCTGGGCAGACCTTTTTCGCAAAGCTGAATATCCAACGGTTGGAGTATTCGTCACTCTCATTAGAAGAAGAGCGGTTTCGCATGTTGCGAGCCACTCTCCAAAGCGTTGTCATTGAAGTTTCTCTTGAGAGACCCTCAATGAAGTGTCGCCAATAACTACGCTTCTTCGCTTTCAGCAGGTTTCTCAGCTGTCTTTCGAGCTTTGCGTACTCTTGATAAAGATCTGAGGTACCGTGCCTACGAAAAGTTTTGAAAGCATCAGATTTTTTAAGATACAACTGGGTGCAATCATCATCCCAACCTAGTGTGGCTGGTCTTCTTTTGAAGGTTGCACTTGGAACACGTCGTTTTTGTGATTCTAATGCACTCTTATATATCAGTTCAGACAGGAATCGATACTCATCCAAAGGTGGGAGGGGATTGAATGATTCGATGCCAAAAGATACCGCTTCTGTATACTTTTGCCAATCGATATTCCTTGTGAGGTCAAAAGGAACCTGAATTGGATGGTCTGACCTTTCACTATTATGCTTTATGGTGGTTATAATGGGTAAGTGATCACTACCATGAGGATCCTCGATTACCTTCCACAAGCAATCGAATGATAGTGAGCTTGACCCCAGTGATAGGTCGAGACGACTTTCTTTGCCGTCAGATGCAATACGTGTCACTTCACCTGTATTTAAAATGTTCAAATTGAAATCGTCGCACAAATCATAGAAAATGGCCGCTCTATTATCGTCATATGGTTCGCCCCACCCTGTACCATGCGCGTTCATATCACCTAGAATTAAAACTGGATGTGATAGTGCAGAAACCGCATTCCAAAGATGACGGCGGTTAATTGAAATTCTTGGAGGAATGTAAACGGAAGCTACGCAAAGTTCTTTACCCTTTACGTTTATTTGGCAAGCGACGATTTCTACGCCAGGATGAGTCGCGATTGGAATTCTATAAAATGAGTAAGTCTTTTTGATCCCCAAAAGAACTCCCCCATAATGGTCATCTCTATCCTGGCGTATAATGTTAAAATCGTGGAAGTTGAGTTCATCTTCAGAAGAAAGCCATGTTTCACAAAGGGCAAAAATATCACAATCAGAGTTGTGAATCAAAAACTTAAACAGGTCTAATTTAGGTTTTAGACTATGACAGTTCCACTGTAGCACAGTGATCATATCTTGTACCTCACTTGATGAATTATCCATCGAAAGATATGATCGCAGCAAGGAGGGGCCATGATTGTGTCAGATTCCGAAAATATTCTTCTACTGTAGGTATAAACATATCAATAATGCCTCTTAATGTTTCTGGAAGGCTGAGGGCATTATATAAGCGATCCACGAGAACCCTAAAAGTAAACAGTCCTCGCTTGGGTCTAGGAGGCTTGCTTGAACTGCGAGGAACTTTGGTAGCTTTTTTCTTGCTACCTTGTCGATTATTTCTCTTTGAAGTGTATTTAACAGGCGGAGACGGGGGTGACAGGTTCTTGCTACAACATGGAGCTGAAGCTAGAGGAACCTGATTCTTCGGAGTTTTTAAGTTTACCCCGTCTCCTTTATCATTAGGCAAACTTTTGAGGGAAGACTTTAAAAAGACCTTTCGGCGCAATCCCGGGGAAGATGATGACTTCCTTTTTCCAGGTGCGTGTACCTCCGAAAGAGATCCACCCTCATCAGTTTCGCCATCGTCCTGATCATCGGAAGACAACTCCTGATAGGGATTTTCAACTGGGACAGCTGATTCAAACACGGAATCTGGTGTTTTAAAAGATTTCACCATCTCCGCATATGTCTGTTTGGAGCGCTTTATGATAGAGCGACTCTCATTTCGAATGCGTCTTTTGTAAGCCGGGCAAACTTGCAAGTCGTGTGGATCTCCGCCACAGTAGCTACATTTTTCCGCTTCCTGTGTGCAAGAGTCCTCCAAGTGAGCTTGGTTGCATTTGCCACAACGGGGCTTGTTGTCGCAAAAGCTATCACTGTGACCAAACTGCTTGCATTTGGTACAATTAAAAACCTTCGGCCTAAAAAGATGCACTGGGTAAAAACCACCATCAATTACAACAAATTCCGGGAGGACGGAACCTGGAAAAGTCACTCGAAAAAACACTGAAGGCGAGTACACCTTTTTATTTCCTTCCATGGAAACCTTAGATAAGCGTTTACAGTCTAGGATAGCCACATCAGGAATTGACCTATTTTTGAATCGACCAAAGCCGGTCTTGATGTCCTCACATGTCAGCATTTCGTCGAGGATCTTCCCCTCCACCTCCACTTCTCGTGCTGGCACATAGACCGCGTATTCAACAGTAAACGCTTCGTGTTGAGCAATTTCATTTGCTGCTTTGTAGCTAGGTGCGGTAACACGCAGCTTGGATGCTTTCACTTGGTGAATAACGGTCCCAGGATACTTACGCGTCAGCTCTCGAGAAATCGAAAGCATATTCAATGGTTTGCATTTGCGCCGGAAATAGACAACCCAAGGTCCAGGCGAAGATGGCTGATAAAACCGCGTACGAGCAATGATATCATTGGGAGGCGTTTCGCCTCCAATCGAATCGTCCATGTGGAAACAAATTTATGGAAAATAACTCAAAAGTGCAAAAGAGGAAGAGAAAAACCTTAAAGTATTTACAGTGCACTTTCTTCCTTAGGACGACAACTGTTTGGTTTGTAAACCAAACAATGTTAATAATATATAGAAAAAAAAAATAAAGCAAAAAAAAAAAAAAAAAACTTGTACTAATAATATACGAATTCAATTCTTATGTTTATTTTAGCGCACCCTGTAGGATGCAAAAAAAACGGTATTGAAAAAAAAAAGAAAAGATAGCTAATAAAAAAAACAAAAAAAAAATGTTCTGTTATTTACAGTTTGTACACCCTTACCCGTATACAGTAGTTTGGGAACCACTGTTATGGATGTCAAAAAAAAGCACGTGGTCGAATGTGGACTGGGGATACAATAGACAAAAGCGATCAAAACAAATTGGGCGGACAAAAGAGTGTATCGAAAGAGTGATACTTATCTGACCGGAGCAGGTAGATATTTATCACAGGCAGGCAGATGGTAACCCAGTCAACCAGTGATCGTATAAGATGTTGCATAAGATGGTAAAGTGGAGGCGATATGCGTACATTTTACATGCGCCTAAATGGAGGCATGCACACATATGGCCTCCACATTATCATCTTATGCACCATCCTATACGATTACTGGTTGTCTGGGAAAGCTGTCCGTCGCGTCTGCCTTCGCACCCGTCGCCGCCGTCCTCTTTGTTGACGGAGGGGCTGATGATGGCGATAATGATGACTTTTGGATGCGATTATTCGTTGACCTTGATGTACGATGATGCAAGCACCTCGCTTCCGCGTTGCGCTGGATACCACCTTGCGACACTACACTTCGCACAAGCAGGAGAACGCACGATATAAAAAACCTTCCGCAATTGCGGGGGAAAAAACTCTACTTCTACGAGGTCTATCGCGTGGTGAGATACGGAGCACACGTCCGACTCGTCCAAATGCACAACAGGGAATGAGTCAACAACGTTGTTCCACGTGGCACAAATACAAGGGAAAAGGAAGAAAAGTACCATATCAGTGATTGCGGGAGAACAAGGAGAAATACGTGACCAGTCCCAGATCAGCTGCACAATTAGATCCTACTTCGAGAGTCTATATACTGCAGCTGAATTCAATGCAAGTTCGAACAGCTATCTTCCCACCAGGAAAATTCCAGAGAACAATTTGGCGAATGAAAATCTTATGCAACCAACAACACCAGGTGAAGTTTTGGCTGCCATCAAAGGTAGCTGTTCTCGAAAATCTCCTGGAGTAGATGACCTGCCAAAAGAGTTTTATCTTAAGGCTTGGCAAATCATCAAATTCGAGTTCACAAATGTCATCAATGATGCTCTACAAGGCAATTCTGTGAAACAATTTCACGACGGAATAATCGTTCTTGTAAAAAAGAAGGGAAACGACCAAAGTGTTCATGGATATCGCCCGTTATCACTATTGAACGTCGACTTCAAGCTCCTTTCTAGAATATTGAAGCAGAGACTACAGGATCTACTACCATTAGTACTGTCAAAGGACCAGAAATGTTCAAATGGAAAACGCAGTATCTACGAAGCAACATGTGGGATTTTTGACAAACTGTGTCAACTGAAACACCAGCGAAACAATGCGTTACTGTTGTCATTTGATCTAGATCATGCTTTCGACAGAGTCTCCCATCAATTCCTACAGCAAACATTATTGGGAATGAATTTCAATCCACAATTTGTGGATCTTCTTGTGTCAATATGGAACAGATCATTTTCTAGAATTTTGATAAATGGACATTTGTCACAAGAGTTTCAAATATCTCGATCTGTGCGGCAAGGGGATCCTCTGTCCATGGCCTTATTCGTCATCTACTTGCAACCGCTACTCGACGCAATTGCTCGGAAATTTCCCAGTGCCGTAATCAAAGCATACGCAGATGATATTTCCATGTTTCTAGAAGATGAACGAGCGCTTGTCGAAGTCGTGGACTTGTTTGAGGATTTCGGGATAGTTTCTGGTGCTATTTTGAATAAACGGAAAACGAAGGCAATAATGATTGGAAACGTAAATTTGACAGCAGAAACGGAGTGGCTCAATATCGACAACTTTGTGAACATCCTTGGAGTACAGTTTGGAGAAAATCTGAAGCAAGCCCAAAAGCTTAATTGGCAGAATGTTCTAAATGGATTACGATCGCGACTATGGTGTCATCATCCGAGGAAGCTGAACTTGATACAGAAGACGATTCTGATGAACACCTATATTACTTCAAAAGTTTGGTATATGGCTTCAAATCTACCAATCACCAGGGGATTCACCAACAAGATTAGGACGGAAATTGGTAAATTCATCTGGCATGGTCAGACCTTGCAGAGAGTAGCGTTTGCCAATTTAGTCTTACCCAAGAACCGTGGGGGGCTGAATCTTCATTGTCCGGAACTGAAAGCAAAAGCACTCTTGGTGAATCGCTTGCTTTGTCTTTCTCCCCAGCTTCCTTTTTTGAGCAGCTTCTTGGAGAATCGAAACATACCAATACCACCAATGTTCAGCCACATTGAATTGGTGTTTGCAGAAATTCAGCAGCTCCCAGATATAATCATCAATTCACCATCGTCGCAAGGAATATATCATAATACCTTGGCATTGCTGCCAGATCCTAGTTTTGTGGCAGCGGAACAGCGTGACTGGAAACTGGTCTTCAAACACATACACAGTAAATCACTCTCTTCATATCAACGTTCCAATTGGTTCATGGTTGTGCACTCCAAAATAAAACACCGAGAGCTTCTCTACCGCAGAGGCACAATCGATAACCCTTATTGTGAAGTTTGCCCTTTAGAACCGGAGACAGTAGTGCATAAACTGTTCAGGTGTCAACGTGTGAGAGATATTTGGAGATATCAGAGAAGAGAACTTTTGAGTAAAGAACCTAGGTTAGTCAGGTTAGAACCCGAAGAATTTATATATCCAACGCTTAGAAACATAAGTCGAGCTTCCAAGCAGTTTATACTTAGTGCACTAGCAACATTTTATAGCTATATAATAGAAACTCCAGACAACGAAATAGGTTTAGCAAATTTTGTATTTTACATCAATGTTAACAATTAATTAGACGAAATATAAGGTTTTACAAAAAAAAATCGTTGCTTTGATCAGTCTAGTCAGCTTCCCAGGAAAGCCGTTATCGCCCATGATTCTCCATTGCTCTGCGCGGTCGATACTGTCGTATGCCGCCTTGAAGTCGATGAACAGGCGATGCGTTGGGACCTGGTATTCACGGCATTTCTGGAGGATTTGCCGTACGGTAAAGATCTGGTCCGTTGTCGACCGGCCGTCGATGAAGCCGGCTTGAAAACTTCCCACGAACTCATTCGTTTAAGGGGACAGACGACGGAAGATGATCTGGGATAGCACTTTGTAGGCAGCATTCAAAATAGTGATCGCCCTGAAGTTCTCACATTACAAATGGTCGCCTTTCTTGTGATTAAGGCAGATTACCCCTTCCTTCCACTCCTCCGGTAGCTGTTCGGTTTCCCAGATCCTGACTATCAGGCGATGCAGACAGGTGGCCAACTTTTCTGGGCCCATCTTGATGAGTTCAGCTGCGATACCATCCTTACCAGCTGCTTTGTTGGTTTTGAGCTGGTGAATGGCATCCTTAACTTCCCTCAGCGTGGGAGTTGGTTCATTTCCGTTCTCCGCTGCACTGGTGTCGTCGTTTCCTCCGCTGCCGTGGGCTCCCGTGCCTACGTTCTCCACACCGTTCAGGTGCTGATCGAAGTGCTGCTTCCACCTTTCGATCACCTCACGTCCGTCCGTCAAGAGGCCTCCGTCTTTATCCATTCACATTTCGGCTCGCGGCATGAAGCCGTTGCGGGATGCGTTGAGCTTCTGATAGAACTTTCGTTATTATTATTATTATTATATTTTATTAAAGACACTTTACCAAAAAAGTTGGCATTCGTGTCCAAAATAGAACTTTCGTGTTTCTTGGGAACGGCACAGCAGTTCCATTTCTTCACACTCCGCTTCTTCCAGGCGGCGCTTTGTCTTCCGAAAGAGGCGGGTCTGCTGTTTCCGCTTCTGTTTGTAACGTTCCACGTTCTGGCGAGTCCCTTGCTGCAGCATTGCCGCACTGGCTGCGTTCTTCTCCTCCAAAACCGTTATGCACTCTTCGTCGAACCATTCATTCCGTCGATTCCGTTCCACGTACCCGATGATTATTATTTCATCAGATGACGTCGAAATTTGGAATGGAGCTTGTGTCACTTTGCAGAATTAAGGCTGATGTCCAGCCTTCAAGCAAGCGGGTGCAGCAGAGTGCCAGTGGAAGCAATTAAAATCAATCTCCACCACTGTAATACGGCACACTGGATTGCAGATAGGACCAAAATAGTAGCAATATGGACAGTGGAAAAATATCGCATTCAAGAAGTGTTGCACTGCGCAGATGCAGGTTTTGTGATTGTTAAAATCAACGGAAGCAGTTCAACCAGATGTTGGAAAAGGTAATCGAAGGCCAATCGTCACAGCCGGCGACTTCAACTTTTGGCCGGTCGAAAGGGACCGACAACTCGCCAGCCCACGGGAAAGTAGTCTGCTGGAGGCTCTGGCCAAGCTAAACGTAGACATCGCCAATGCTGATGCTACCGCACGTATCGTAGGGAAGATCGAGAGGAGAGTCCATCATCTACGTCACTTTTTGCATTCCTGTATTGATGAGAGCGATTAGTGGCCATTTTGGTGACAGGACTCGGATGTAGTCAATAGAGCACAACTGATCGAGCGGGGATGGAAGACAGCAAGCTTAAATAAAGACGTGTTTGTGAATGTGCTAAGGCTGGAGGACAATTCACTGAATTTCAGCGCAGAAAAGCTGGTAGCGGAACTATCCCGAGCATGCGATGCTACAATGCAAGGATGGGAAACCCAAGAAGCAGTCGAATCCCCATGTGTACAGTGCTGTTTAGCTAGACGAAGGATACAGAGGATCTTATAGAGTAGCAAGAGTCACAACGACCAAAAGGATCAGGCTTAACAAGATATCCTATCTTGGCAATCTCTGGCGCCACAAGGCCAACTTGAATCCATGAGGTAATACATACAAAGTAGCCATGTTGTAGATAAAAGTTCCTGCTATACCTCCCGAAAGGTGCCCGGAAAAGATAAAAGGCATCATCGAGGCACAGTTTCCTATGCAAGATCCGGCGATCCAGCAATCTGGCGAATCACACCTTATGTCGATCAGGATAGCACCGACAAAGAAATCTTATGGTAAGTAATTCCGGGCTGGTCGGGCACCAGCCCGGATGGCTATGATATTTCCAATCACATTACAAGTCACTTCGTGGGTTTTCTGCGTTAATAATCTAATATTTCTTTATTCTCTTGCTCTATATATACTAATTCTAATAAGGCAAAGGTCTATGAAAAGAAGTAAGTAGAACTAGTTGACTAATGTCAACCAGATAGAAAGCAAACCTAATCGTTATCTGCAATAACGATGCAGTTTGTTCAGTATTACCTATTTCCCTTTTTGTTGACCTTCTCGTAATTGTGTTGTCTTAGGGCCGCGGTCACCAAAGTGCGGCCCGCGGGCCGCATGTGATGTCCAGTTCTCTATGTTGCTGTAGAATTCTTTGCAATGTTTCTTATGGAAGTTGTTCTACTCCCGAAATAATCATGAATAACGCGTTGAATGATTCACAAAATGATCCAGGTGTTGCAATACGAGCAGTTGAAAAAATGGGCTTGAGGATCACTGCCTTAGGGGCAATACATGTGATGAGTCACATCACAGTAACGTCCGTGCTAGCTAAATCTTTGCCAACCGCGAGAGCTCCAGGCCCGGACGTGGCCCTAAAACCAACAATCCAGGAAAGTCGGAATATGTTCAGGAGCACATACAAAAGTGTATACAGGGAGGCAGTTTTACAGACAACAAGAAGCGGGAGGAGCTAGTGCTACTATCAGAGCCAGGTAAACCCGGGAGTGATGGATGACAAAACGTGGAAAGGCCCGGGCATCTACCAGCATACCTATTGGATATGTAGGTACTGTTAAAAACGAGGTTAAAATTGGCTAATTACTTGAGAAGTGGTCCTAAACAGGCTCACGAAGTGGATGCTATTGCAACGGCGCAGAAGCAACAGAGAAGAGGAAACCGTCACTGGATGTCAAATATACCCTCAACGCTCAACAGTGTCAATTGGGTAGCAATCGCCGATTCGTTGGGGGTGCCTGAGTATCTGATCCAATTCCTGAATAATAGGGTCTGGGACCATTTGGGCAGGAGCACCTGTTTTGAGCACTTGCTGCTATAACTCAGTAAAATTTAAACCAATTGATATGAAATTTTGTACATGGCTACACACTTCGAAAAAATCTTGTAATTTTATGTCTTTTTACGCCGACATATTGCAGCGAGTAAAATGACACACAATTACGTCGGTTCCAATTTTTACACGAGGTTGTTTTTCTGCCGATTTGTAATTTTACAAGATTCTACATCGTCAACATAACCTCAAATCATTTAATCACACGTCCCCTTCAGTGTTTCTATATTGATAATTTTAATAACCAACACAACGCTTATTTAAAAGAGTTTGATTTCTAACTTTATTCATTTCACATGTAACATAACTTATAAAACTTTTCAAACAATAACTTTTCACTCTTTATTGTTCGGATTCCGTCATACAGCTTCCTTCAGTCAGATGCTTCCACAATTGCTTTCTTGCTACGGGTAGTCCAGGTGTAAAATAGGCATGTCTCAGATGCGAACGAAAATGTTCCCTGCGGTAACAAATGTGTGTATTTACTAATTATAAGCACTTTTTATTTCACAAACAGTATTCCAGGAGCGATTTTTCAGCAGTTCAACTTGTTTACAATGATGACGTTTGATACTGACCAATCACCGACAGATTGGCTATGAAGCATCACAAGTCGTGTAAATTTAGGGCACTTTAGACTGAAAAACAACGTTTTACTACAAATATTGAGGTGAAGTGCTTTAAATGTATTGAATTCGACTGAAAATTTATCTAAAAAAGATTGTTTTTATGTTTACATCATCAAATACACAAAATTAAGGCATATTCTGTATTGCGTCATGTTTGATTGAGTCATTTTTATCATTTGCGTCACCATCAAAATTGAGAACTTCTTAGTGTGTGGGGAATACATTGCAAAAGGCCTTACTTAAATTAGAACTTTATTTGGTAGTAAATTGAGAAGATGTCCAACCCGTGCGGCCTATGAAACTCTATTTGTTAACCTAACCGTGATACAAACCGAGATACAAACATCGTAAATATGCATACATATGTACATTCAATACCATAATCCACTTCTCCATCTTCATCGACAACAACTAGCAACAACACACGAGGCTAGGCTACTAAAGATAGCAGATTTATTATCTTCCTCTGTCGAGTGTGAATTAACCCGGTAGGTACTCTTCCGACCGTCGGCGGAGACGACAACAACCGGACGAGATACACTTTCCGTCCACGCTCTGTCTTCCTGCGTTCACCACACTTCCAATGGGTAATTTATAGACTCAACCCGGCGGCGGCGAACCATCCGGGACAGCTCGGTCAACCTGTTGTAATTTAGAAGAGTGCACTTGCCGTAGCCACAACCACAAGATCCTAGCTACAAGACGATAAAGGTTAGAGATTATATGGACAAGTGGCCAGGCCGTTGCGCTGTTTCACCCCCGCAGTTCAAGAACCACCATTCGACCAGCAACGGCAGGTCGTAAAGCCGCTGAGAAATGTTTGTTTTCATTAGAGAGCTGCCCATGGCCCAGTCATCGCCAGTGTCAATGAATGCGGGGGCAAGCAGAAATGTATCACGTTTCCCAGCTGAAATGGTCAGAAGAACTCGTCGCCGTGGAAGCATAGAGTACGACGACGACGACGCGCGTAAATTATCTCCAATTTCGATCTGCTCTGGTCAAGATACACACATAGCCTACACTGACTGAAACACAAACAAGCTCACTGTTCCTTTTATAGAGAACCCCAGCCTGGGCTCTAACGATGAACGATCCTCCCCGGAGAGGTGTAAATTTTTTGCCCGCACGTTGAATTATGTACCTAGCTGTAGCGATAATCAGGGGCAGAAATAAATTTATAACAACCCCCGGCTCAGGTCTCCGGCCAATCGCGGATTAACGCCAATTTTTCGTGTTCTCGGCTCAACGTGAGAAAATTTCTGTGCTGGTGGATTAGTTTTGAATGCGCGACTGAAACCGAAATAAACAGCAGCAACACCATAATGTGCGAGAGTCACCACCATGTGAGCGAATAAAAATATTTGCCATTGCTGGAAGTGTCGCACACCATGCGGAGAGGGGAGCTATATTTGGACACGAACGAAATTCTTTGCACAGTATCGCACATACGGACGGACGCTTGTTTCGAACTGCGTTGTTGTTGGTCATCTGTTTTTTCGGATCTTTTCTACTTCTAATCTTCTTCAAGTGTGCGATAATGTGTACGGCAAAAAGGGGTTGATTTCGACACAATGAACGTTCTTGAAATTATCATCTCTCTTTTGTTGCGAACCCCGCTTCGTTGTTTCACACACGTTATCTACCTACCTTTGTTTTTGGTTGCAAAGTTTTTGATGAATGGAACGAAACTGGATGCGAGGTCGTCTATAAATATACGCCTCTTTAGCTCAGTGGTAGAGCGCTGGTCTCGTAAACCAGCGGTCGTGAGTTCAATCCTCACAGGAGGCACGGCTAAATTCTTAGGAATTTGAGCTTGATAATTATTTTTAATGTGTGATAGAATGAAATTTGAATAAATTATCTACCATCACTACTAGCTATCATGGTATCATGATATCACGTGACTTTTAACAATTAAAGTGCGATAATATCACGCCTCCCAGGAAGCAATGAATTTTCGAATGTTTTATCTGTGATATTTGGAATACATGCTAAACTAAAAAAAACGAATCAAAATGATAATGAAAAAGTAATTTGATACCATCTTCTTGCTTTAAGATTTGGATATGCTATTCTTCATCACACCAAAAAAGCTAGCCATGAAAATGTTTGACACTTCTCAGGTCATTTTGACAGACCACACACATGCACGAAAAAGATGGATCATATGTTCAACTTTATCGATCTAGTTGCCGTCCTTTTTACGCTCGTGTTACATCTGTCTAAATGACCTGAGTGTTGTCAGTCATTTTGACGTTAGGTTCGTTGCTATAATAAAGAATACACTGGAACCTAGCTGGGGGCGCATAGATATTAAAATGTGCATTAATTAAAAAAGGCATAAAAAGAGAGAAATTTGTGCATAAATTAAGTTTGGACTTTGATAAGGGAATCTAGTTCGCGAGAACAGGTTTTGCTACAGGGTATTTGAAAATAGAGGGGGTTCCAAAAGGCTTCAGGGGCATTTCAGGGAGTTGTCTCAGGGGTTTTCAGGATCATTTTAAGGTTATGTTGGCTTCTTAATGGGATTACCGGGAATTCAGGGGCATTTCAATAGTATTAATGGGATTTCAGGGACGATTCAAGAGAGTTTAGGTGCAATTCAAAAGATCTCAGGTTCCTTTAAAGGGCATTACAAGGAGTTTAATGCGCTTTAAGGGATTTCAGAGGGTTTTAGAAACATTTTGATGGCGTTCCTGAAGGTCTTAGGGGCTTTTAATAGCATTTCAGGGGAGTTTCAAGGGGATTCTGGAGTCCATTGAAGGCGTCCCATGGTTTTAGACGCATTTCAAATTGATTATGATAATTTCAATGGCGTTTCAAAGAGATTAAGTAGGTTTCATTGGCGTTCCGAGAAAATTCAGGTCAGAAACGTATCAGAGGTTTTTAAGAACACCCATAAAACGACATTTCAGGGGTACACTACCCGTCATAAGTACGGACTCACAAAAAGTATTGCAACAATATTGCATCACCCTGACTCACCTCGATATCTCCAAAACCTGAGGACTTACAAAGATGCTGTCTTCAGGGAAGTTATTCAGAAGACCAAAAGCAACAACTTTTCAGAAGGCGGCATTTTTGTAGGTGTTCTGGTTTTAGAGATATCGAGGTGAGTCAGGGTAATGCAATATTGTTGCAATACTTTTTGTGAGTTCGTACTTATGACGGGTAGTGTATTTCAAAAGATATTGTGATTTTTTGTGTAGCATTGTGATGGGATCTCTAAAAATCCTCTGAAACTTCCTGAAATGTCTCCGAAATCCCCCTGAAAACCCCTCGGACTCCATGTAACACATCTGAGAACCTCCGTATACATACAAACTTCGGTCATAAACTGTGAAGGCCCGGTCCAATATTTTTCAAAAATTCTTTCACTATGACACTTCTAGGGTCCTAAGCTCCTGTTCTTTTTTCTCATCCCATAACAAAATTTAGTGTTGAACGGTGTTATTGGTTACATTAGGAAAAAGTATACTGCCCTGGTGAGATTGAAACTCACGGGCCTTATACGCTAGAGTAGTGCTTTACCAACTAAGCGTAACCAGTTAATTAATAACACGACGTTTTGGTTTGCTATAAGGTAATTCAAATTGTCTTTATTTAAGAGACTTTCTTCAGCTAATTCAAACTTTATCGATCTATATTTATTTGTTTTATTGATGTTTCTCGGTGAGCCAATGAAAACTATTGGTTTAACGTTGTGACGTTTCGGCTTACTGTTTTACTTCAGCCATCCTCAGACACTAAAATTTATTACCAGCGGTCGGAATTTTCGCTCATTCTCACGAAAATAGATTTCTCCCTCACGCCAATTTTCAGCGAAAATCTGGCTTGAGAAATCTCCCGCACAAAGAGCAGAGCGAAAACATTTTTTCACTCACTCCCAAAGGTGCGAGAATTTTGTTTGCCCTTTGTCGGCCGATTATGTTGTCTTTCCTTGACTCATATGACGCCGACGATGATTGGTTTTATGCATTATATTTTCTACACCCTCTGTGTGGTTGGCGTGGTGGTGTGGATAGAGTGCGCGTGTCGCGTATGTTTTTAGTAATGTTCCAGGTTCGAATCCCGTCGCGGGCACAATTTTTGTTAATCTGCTTTGAAAAGATTTTCGTGAAAATTGGGCGAGAGAAAATTTAACAGAACGAAAAGAAATTATCTGCAGGTTGAAGCGATTTTCAGTTATCATGAATCGCTACTCTCGAAAGAAGTGCTGGAGGGGAAAAGTGTTTCTCAAGCAAAATAGTGAAAATAAACTCTCCCGCCGCCATGAGAATAGCCATATTTCGTATCGCTGAAACGAAAATTACGAACCCTGTTTATTACACGAAAATACATTATTTTAACAAAAAACATTAATGAACATTTACAACAATTAACATTTTTTTCACACCACAACTCACATTTCGATCACCGCAGCAACTTTCACCTTCTTTACTGCTGGGCGATCACGTACCTTCTGATGTGGTACGTCATGGTTGTGTTGTTCGTCGTCGATTCTCGTTCTCTCTTCGTCGTCTCTCGTCGGTCGTCATCTGTCGCAACTTAACCACTAGCGCGTTGTAGTTTACGTTAAACGTTCCACACTCACGTTGGAGGTTCACCGTGTTGTTTTCGCCTACCAGCTTGATGTGGAATGTTTCCGCCGCTATCCTGCTCTCCTGGTCAGCGATGCGCTCCACTATTTTCGTTTTGTCAAAGTTGAAATTGTGGCCGTCGCATAGTGTGTGTTGTGTTAATCCTGTTCTGTTGTCTTTTCGTCTGACGTCATTTTTGTGTTCGTTTATTCGTGTGTCCAGTTTTCTGCCTGTTTGTCCAATATACACCTTACCGTCATTAGTCCCACATGGTACAGAGTACACCACATTTTTCTGGTGTCCTGGTGGTATGGGATCTTTTAGTTTGGTAAAGATTTCATCTTTTATTTTGTGTTTCGCTTTAAGTAAAAGATGAGATCGCTGGGGTCGTCGGCTTCGTGGGAGGCCGCGCACACGTTGGCTTTTTGCAGTTGAAGAGGACCTAAGGACTCTAAAAACGTTCAGGGCGACTGGAAGCGATTGGCCCAGGACCGAGGCCAGTGGAGGCGGATACTTCATTCGGCGTAGACTCACCGCTGCGAGTTGTAGCCCACCAAGTAAGTAATTAATAATGAAAGAATAAGAGTAACTTTTACATAATTTTCTGGATGAATCCCTAAAGAAATTTCTGGACATATTCCTGTGGAATTTTTCAAAGCAATTCCCAAAACAATTCCTGTACAAATATCTGGTGGACTTCTTGGAGATTCAATTGCTCGAATATCTGATGGAATCTCTGCAAGAATTTCTGATGAAATCACTAAAAGATTTTTTTAAGGAATCTCAATAGAAAATTCTGAAGAAATCACTGAAGATTTTTCAAAGGGGTTTTCTTAACGAATCCCTAGAATAATTTCTACAATGAATCTACAATTTCTACAATTGAATGATTTAGAGAAAGATGATATAGATCGATAAAATTTAATTGGATGTGTTAATCACCGTTAACTGATATTTATTTGTTTTATTGATGGTTCTCTGCTGAATATAATTTTAACTTGTCGTTCCTCTGGCATACAAGCTACGTGTCCAGCCCACCGCAGCCAGCCGTGTTGTATTCGCTTCACTATATCCATCTCTTTATATACCTGGTACAATTCGTAGTTCATGCGACGCCGCCAGATGCCGTCCTCTAGTTTACCGCCGAGTATTGTTCGCAGCACTTTCGTTCGAAGACTCCAAAAGCTCTCCGATCAACTTATTTTAACGTCCACGTTTCATGACCGTATAAAGCGACCGGGAGAATCAGAGACTTGTACAACGCGAGTTTTGTCTTCGTTTGCAGCCTGCGGGACCTCAGCTGGTTTCGCAGACCGAAAAAGGCCCGATTTGCAGCCGCAATTCGTTTTTTCACCTCGCGGGTAACATCATTATCGCACGTCTCTAGAGTACCAAGATAAACAAATTCATCCACGACTTCAAACTTTTCCCCACCTAGCACCACTTCGTCACCACTACCACGGCCGGACCGACGTTGAACACCAGCAATCATGTACTTGGTCTTTGTGGTGTTGATCGTAAGTACAATCCTCGCAGTCTCCCTCTTCTCCTTCTTCTCCTTCCAGTGCTATGCTGAACAGTTAGTTCGAAAGAGCATCGCCCTGCTTCAGTCCGTCAAAGCTAACGAACAATGACGAAATTTCATCCGTAACCCGGACACTTGATTTCGATCCGTCAAGCGTCGCACGAATCAGTCTAATCAGCTTTCCATGTTCGACTATAATTTGCCATAACTCGTTTCTCTTCACTGAATCGTACGCCGCCTTGAAATCAATAAACAGATGATGGGTCTTCAAGTTGCACTCCCGAAATTTATCGAGAATCTGCCGCAGGGTGAACATTTGATCCGTCGTTGATCGGCCCTCGCGAAATCCTGCCTGATATTCGCCGAAGAAGGACTCCTCAATCGGCCTCAGCCTGTGGAACAGAACTCCGGACAAAATTTTGTACACTGAATTGAGGAGTGTTATTCCTCTGTAATTCGCGCACTCCAGTCGATGCCCTTTCTTGAAAAGAAGGCAAATGAGATCATCCAACCAACTAGCAGGCAGTTCTTCCTCCTCCCATATCTTCAATATAATACAGTGTAAGAGTTGATACAGCTGCTCACTACCGTGCTTGAGAAGCTCGGCCGGGAGTTTGTCCTTCCCAGCAGCCTTGTTGTTCTTCAGTCCCCTAATGGCTGTCTTGACCTCGTCTAGCGTTGGAAGTTCCACAGCTTCAATTCGAATTCTGTCCGTCGCTCTTCCACTCCCACCGTTACCGTTCAACAATATCTCGAAGTGCTCTCTCCACCTGGCAGCCACCACTGTCTTGTCTGTCAGCAAGTTTCCATTACGGTCGTTGCACATGACGGGAGAAGGCGCTGTTTTTCTCCGCACGCCATTGACAGTTTCGTAAAATCTCCGCATATCATTTTGTTGCATACTCTCTTGCGCCTGAGCAATCACATTTTCCTCGTGCTCTTTTTTCTTTTCGCGGTGGATTCGTTTTTCGGCTACTCTTGTTTCCCTCTCCCTGCTCTGCCGGGTCCCCGACACCAACATCCGGCTGCTGGCAACATTCTTCTCATCCGTTACTCTCTGGCACTCCTCGTCGAACCACCCGTTTCTAGGTCGTCTTTGAGCAGTACCTATCACTTCCCGCGCTGCTGTACTCATCGCTCTGTGGATAGACTCCCACAGAGTGTTGAGATTATCGCTCTCGCTTATCCGTTCGTCCAGCTTCTGGTGATAGTCAGCTACCGTACCGTCTGCTGAAAACCGCTGGATGTTGAAACGCATCGATCGCCGGTTCCTAGAGTCCGACACGGTTGATAACCGAGCTCGAATCTTACTAACTACGAGATAGTGATCTGAGTCGATGTTGGTACCTCGAAAAGTTCTAACATCAATGACGTCCGAGAAATGTCGGCCATCTACCAGCACATGGTCGATTTGGTTGCAAGTCTCGCCGTTTGGGTGTCTCCAGGTGTGCTTGCGGATATCTTTGCGTGCAAAGTAGGTGCTCAGAGAGTAAAAAAATCGAAGGTTGAAAGTGAAGATTGACATTCTCATTTTCTCATTCGTGTTTGGCCACATTCATTGTCAGCTGAATGCCTCTCTTTTTTCATTCAATTCTCTGTCACGAATATTTTTTTCACACGTCGTAAAATGTGCTATTTCTGTTAACAGACGCACAATCCGACTTAATGGACAAATAGAGAACATAATTAATATTCTAATTAACTACTATACACAAGTTTTGAGATGATTGGAAGTATAATAGAGAGTTATGGTCCAGTTATATTTCTCAGTGAAAATTGTCAGTGACAGAAAAGTGAATGAAGAGGATGAAAAATTCATTCACCAAAATTAATTTTATTTTGATCCCTCGGTTGAGAATTTTCAAAATTCACGATGAATTTCATTCATTGAAAATGAAAATTTTAAACTCTGGGTGCTACTAATGGCCATTAGTGTGGGACACGCTTGTATGAAAAAAATTAATCCTCGCTCCAGTCGACTTTTTAGATCCCATTTAGGCCCCATATGAACTGTACAAAATTTCAGCGCAATCGGTGAAACTATAATTTAGCGCAAGCGGTTCAAAGTTTGCATAGGATTTACTATGGGAAAAGTTACACTTTCAAACAAATAATCCCAGAGGGCGCCCTTTGTCTCCTTAATTCAAATCGATCAATGCTTCTAGTAGAAATAACATTTACGAAACTTTCCTTCGAAGACCACAAAACGATTGGATGCTTGTGGAAAAAGTTATTGATTTATTACCGATTAGTGATCCAACGAAGGGCTTTTTGTTTTGTTTTATCAGCAGCACTGCTGCTGCCGTTGTTGCATGGGATGGCGGGAGGCATCTCCACCCCCAGAAACAGCAGCAGCCAAGGCAGCAGCTACAGTGCTGCTAATAAAACAAAACAAAAAGCCGTTCTTCAGATCACTAATCCGTAATAAATCAATAACTTTTTCCACAAGCATCCAATCGTTTTGCGGTCTTCAAAGGAAAGTTTCATAAATGATATTTCTACAAGAAGCATTGATCGATTTGAATTAAGGGGACAAGGGACGACCTCTGGGATTTTTTATCTGAAAGTGTAACTTTTCCCATAGTAAATCCTTTGAAAACTTTGAACCGCTTGCGCTAAATTATAGTTTCACCGATTGCGCTGAAATTTTGTACAGCTGATATGGGACCTAAATGGAATCAAAAAAGTCGACTGGACCGAGAATTTGATGTTTGTCCCATACTAATGGCCATCCCCCTGGCGGCAGCAAAGTTGACTAATCTCAGGCCGTTGTCATTAGTGACGGAGTGAAGGCTCTCCGTACCGATGATTGGACGGAAAAAGGCCTCTCTTCCGACCTGTGCATTGGCGTCACCAATGACAATCTTAACGTCGTGTTTTGGGCATTCTCCATAGGTCTTGTCAAGACATTCATAAAACGCATCCTTCACATCATCGGTTTTCTCGTTTGTCGGCGCATAGACATTGATCAGGCTGTAGTTAAAGATTTTGCCCCGGATCCTCAATACGCAGATCCGCTCGTTGATCGGCTTCCACCTCATAACTCGCTTCATCTGTTTCCCGATCACTATGAATCCGACACCATTTTCTGCCTTATCGCTGCCGCTGTGGTAGATATTATATTTGAACGATGTGTTGGCGACGGAATCCACCGCCCTGAATTCACGTTCACCAGTTCTGGGCCACCGCACTTCCTGTATAGCAGCCACGCACACACCAACTTTTTGCAATTCACGAGCCAAAAGGCTCACTCGTCCAGGTTCATTTAAGGTCCTGACGTTCCAGGTACCGAGTTTCCAATCATAGTCCTTATTTCGTTGCCGGGTCGGTTTCCGAGAGTATCGTTCGCATATTCTATTTCTTACTTCATTTTTCGTAGTGTTGAAAGACTTCGATAGTCTACCTTACCGGGGTCGCGCTGCCTACATCGCGTTGGTGGGGCTGCCACCTTAGGTATAGCTGACGCGATACAGCGTTTCATACTCAGCCGCTGGATGCCAGAACAGACGCTGTTTGAGCCGCACCTCCTTGGTGAACATACGCTCGGGACGTACCTCCTCAATCTAGCTGAAATCAGATGAACAACAGTGCCCAGTCTGCACTACCAGCTAAGCACACAACTCTTAGCTGGCGGTCTTTGTCATCGTTTGACCCGTGATGGAAGCATGAGGTAGGAACTTGTGAGGACCAGAGCTATGTTGGACGCTCTCCTTATCGACTCACCGTTTTGAAGCCCTCTCCAACGGTGTGAGTAGGACAAAATTGACTAATAGGTGAACATTAGGGTTGATGTTGATGCTGTAAGAGTCCAAGCGATATCATGTTTGGTATTATTGTAAGTAAATATATCACTAGCGTGCACATCCTTTTTATTTTTTTCCCACTAGTTATCCTAGATAAACACGAGAACGAGCGGGATGAAAGAGAGGGCAATTGTAGAAAATATATACCCAAACAACTTTGTAGAAGACCGCAAAGTAATAAGACGCCTGTGAAAAATGTATACCCTAGGTTAAGCGAGGCGTAACATTTTTGTTGTTTTCCCAATACATGTAAGGGAATAACATCAATAATGAAATCTCTTGATATTTTCACAGACGTTGGAAATCTTTGCAGTTTTCGGCAAAGTTGTTTTTTTTTTCACAAATTCTGATATTTCATAATAGTGACCACCGTAGCTTAGTAGACATAATCCTAGGAATTTTAATAATTTGCTTGAATTATAAATCTTTAGTGAGATATGAATAAGAATCCAGTCAAATATGTGACAGATATGCGATCATAGGTAGTGCATCCAGCAATTTAAAGTGGAACATCTGACAAAAATATTACTGCTGAAAATCTAAGCCAAGTTCATGGGAGGCACATTCTAGAGAAAATGGGAATTTTACAGGTAGTCACGTAGAAGCATCGAAAGAAAATTTCGATAAATATTGTCGAAATCTTTGGATAACTTCAACCCTCCTTGTTCATTAGGGTAATTTTTGACCCAAACCGTACCGTCAGCTAGCTGTTCCCAAAGTGATGCATTAGGTAGGTTAAGTATGTAGACTAGAGTGGGTCAACGTTGTATGGAAAAACTTTAAATTTGATCGTATCAACCCGAAACAAAACTTTTTCAACCTATTTTAGCGTCCAAAACAACTGTGCAAAATTCGGGAGCGATTGGTTACGTCCCCGTATTCCGCATTGCGATTGAAATTTGTATGGAAGTTAGTATGGGAAAACGTACTTTTTTTTTGCATTGCAATTGAATTCTTTTGTCTAATACCATGTAACTGATGACGTTAAAGTATAGCCTAGGATATGCCGAAGACCGCAAAGTGATCCGATGCTTGTGAAAAAAGTTATTCGTCTGGTAACTTAGGCCCAAAATTGAGATTTTATTATTGATGTTATTCCTTTACATGTTAAATGTTAAGCACCACTGGGCAATCTGTACGTTATAACTTTTTTCACAAGTGTCGGATCACTTTGCGGTCTTCGGCAAAGTTTTTCAGCATATCCTAGGCTATACTTTAACGTCATTGGTTAGATCGTTTTAGACGAAAAATTTCAATTTATGAGAAAAATGCAAAAAAGCGCGTTTTCCCATACTAAATTCCATACAAATTTCAATCACAAAGCGGAATACGGGGAAGCAACGAATCGCTCCCAAATTTTGCACAGTTGCTTTGAACGCTAAAATGAATCGAAAGAGCTTTGTTCTGAAAAATCGACTTTGTTGACCCAGTCTAATGTAGACGTTTTGTGGTATCCCTGGTTTTGATTTTTTTATGAAGGATGACAAAAGTTACCCGCATAACTACACAGATAAAAATAATGAGGTTTACACGTCATGTAAACTTAATTTTAGTCATGTAAACTTAGTGTTATGATGGTTTACATGATATATCATGTAAATTTGTGTCATGTAAACTCTCAGAGTCATGCTGAATTACATGATATATAATGGAAGTTAACATGATATTTCATGAACTTTACATGATATATCATGAAAACCTCTGCGATATGGCACGCTCCAATTATCTGCATCATATGTCACAGAATTTTACGCTCTTTTTTCGATCTGTTTATGGGAAGGCCTGTACTACCCAAAATAAAATCATTCGTAGGACATGTCCTACTCATCTCTAAAACCACTGACTGAAATTGGATCCTATTGGTCGGAGGTTCGAGTGTAATAATGAAGAACTAACTCTAATGACATCAATTAGAACATTATCTGCATTCCGAACATAGGACATGACAGCACTTCAACATTAACTTATCGATCTATGACTACGACTTTAATTATACATATTAGCTGCTCCACAAGACCGGAGCCTAATATTTGAAAACTCGCCAGCCACGAATCAAACAAATGTATCAGCTATCGGCGATCTTTTCCATTTCGTCGCTCATATCTTAATTTCAGCTCACGCACGCACGCTCGCTATAGGTGATCTTGCAGATTAAAACCCGCACACAATCCGCCCTTATGCCCGCGTTGCCAAAATGGACCAAACAAACCACACCCACCCGCACTCGGGTGGTGGCGAGATAATCACTATAATAATATCAATTCGACCTAAGCGCGAACCCCGCATACGGGTCCGGTGCACCGGATCGTGTTTTCTGTTTTGCAGTTAGTTGCCGAGCAATAATTAACCTAGACTGACCTGACGACCACCTAGGTATAATAACGTGGTTTTGGCACAGGCCCCTGGGGTGTGTATTCTGCGTTAGGAGAGTCAAGGCCGTTTCCGAGGAGGAATTCGTTTAATAATGACTGTTAGGTGGAACTGTAGCTCATGGCTTTGAGTCCGGAACCTGTGTGTCCTGGTATTTCCTCATTTTTAGAAACAGAAGATTAGTCAGATTAACATTTTAAGTAGCGATTGAATTACAAGATTTCGATCCATCAAGCATAGCACGAATTTAGTTTTTTCGGCAAAACGTGTTACCCAAAATATACCCAAAGTCACCCAAAGTTAACTTCCATTCTGCAAGATTTCCATCCGTAATTGGATTTCGCCCATTGTCAATTAGCATCAATCCCACCCAATTCCGATTACATGCATGTCACAGTCCCACGCTAAATCCCATCGCGACTAGATTATGCAATGGTTTGGAGCCGCAGCAAGCAGGCTCTTGAAACAGGTGGGTTCCAGTTCTACCTAGTGGTCCACGACTCGCTCCCCACAGACGACTGGTTGAAAGAGATAAGCGCATGCATAATGACAAACGATTATACGCCCTTTTCCTCTCGCCATCGGCCGGCTCCCCCGGCCCAGAGGACCAAAACGGCGATAGACGTTTGACGATAAGCGCGTGAAAACGAGCATTTATATTGGAGCTCACTTCCCGCTTGCAAGTCAAAGCATTTTGCGAGCGGCCCTACACGGCCGCTTGGTTGGTACATATATCGTCTATCGTCGCGTTGTCCAAGAAGGATCTAGACCGGTCCGGCTGATACCGCCGCTGGCTAGACTCGGCTCTCGCGGTCTAATCACTTTAATTGAACATTCGCTGATAAATCGACCACCGACCGTGTGAGACCGAATAGCATAATTGATCATATGGATAGATTTTTGCATATATGCAACCGCAACGCCTAGGACTGGACCGGGCAGCGTCTCGACAAGATCTGTGAAGGTGGTCTAATCTGCCGGGACCGTGCAAGAATTACGTACTACTTATGATAAATTTAGATATTTTTAAATGGCTGACACTGAGGAAAATTAAAACTGATAGTCGAAATACGCGTATTTGTCAAAAGGATAAGCATTAGAGGGTGGAATTGAAAGGTACAAATCTGATAGCACTCATTCGGGTATTCTGCTATATAGGGTTTGAAAAGTTCGTACAACATATATAATATATCCTTTTATACAGGTTTATTATGTTCTAACATGATCGGATGAGTGGTAGGGTTTTTGTCGATTTCCCGTCATACTAAGAATCAACCAATAATGATCGAATTTGTTTTTGCCCCTCGCTTAACGCCTCATGGCCAATTCAGTATCAATTCCTAGTTTATAAATTAGCTTCTATATCTTGTAAAAATGTATTGTAAGAGAACTACAACATCCTTGAAATAAAATTTGAAACTCTAATTATGTTTGCGGCTAGACCACGTCTATTTTGGGCACAAGTTAAATTACATTCCCGGCACGCCTTCTACGTGACACTCTGGTACATTAGATGGTCAAAACTTATGATTTGACCGTAGGTGTTTATTCTAAAAGTTGGTCAAATTCGTCACAATCCAAATCAAATCGTGTACTATTGAGCAGATAACTTTTGAATTGTATGCTAGATGATGTAGCTTTAGAATAACGACCAAAATATTTCAGTTAATATTTTTGCCCACCAGATCGTACCTACACGCCATCACAGTGCAACTAAAAAAATCTTTCTCTGTGGTTGTGAAATATGATGTTTCGTATGAAGAGAATCCACGCACACTTTGGCTAGGCGAAGACAACTGTAAACAAACATTTTATCGATGGGAAAAGCGATTGATTTGATTAATTGAACAGTTTTTACTGCATTCTGTAGCAGTGAAATCCAACTTTGAAGTGCAACAGAGCTTTTTTGGAGTGTAAATTGAAAGTTGGTCCAACAAGCGAATCTGACAAAGTGAAGATTGAACGGTGATGATGAACAACTCGGCTAGGTGCTGTTTTGGCGCGGTTGCCTTAGGCATATGAAAAACGATAAGTAAAACTGAAACGTGCATAATTATTCGATTCCCAGGGGGTGGTTATTTATAGTCTACAGTTCTTTTTGCTTTCATCTGATGAGCCATTGGCAAAGGTAAGTTGGAATGTCTGTAATTATCGACTATTTTATGTCGGGTATGACGGAAATTAGCGCATATGACGAACTAGATTTCTATCCTATGCAATTCAAGTAGTTCAAATGCGGCTTCAATGACTTCAGTGAGATATAGGAGGAAAACTTGGTCTCAGGCTCAGCAAAGCATTTATGTTACGATTACATCACCCCGTTTTCAAAAATGTATTAAAATACTATACAAATTCTACACACGTTGCCACTATTTCAAACGTTGCAAAGCGCACCTCTAATAACCATATTGGAGAAGATGGGGAAGATTTTCCGTCAAATGTAATAGAAAATTAATGAAAAATGATAGTCTGGCGAAGGGGCCAGGGTGCAGGGATGGGAACACTCACTTGTTAAGATTTATACTCACTTGCTGTTTTCTCAGCTCAGAAGCGTACAATCAAGAAACGATTTATGGACGACTTTTCCCTTGTGGTTTTGTCTAAAAGTTTGCCGAATACAGTAAGGGTCACACACACACATATCGAAGTCGTGACAGAGCTGTGAAAGCGACTCTTCACGAGGTGAGTGTAATTTACATTCACCTTGTGCAGAGTTATCTTTGTAGCTCCTTCACGACTTCGGTATGCGTGCGCGACCCTTGCTCTATTCGGAAAACATCTAGACAAAACTACAAGGCAAAAGTCGTCCATACTTCGTTTCTTGATAGCCAGGGATAGGGTGCGACTCAAAACTCTTTGCGTGCCGCACACTCTGCTACGAGACAGCACAACAAACGAGAAGGAGACGAGTACGCGCAATCGGTTGTGTGTTGCTCGCTTAGGCTGTGACCATAGTGGGTAAGGTGAGATGCGATCGGATGCGATAAGTTATGAGATGAGAAGAGGGATGTTTGATAGGCCATAGTGCATGAGGTTTTCAATGAGGGTGCGCATGTTGTTTTCACATCCTTTTTCGCCTATTTCGTGCGCATCAACGACTCGCGTGATTTGATCGATGAAGTCGCTTGTATGTTGAAGCGCTTCTTTGGATGTGGGTATAGTGAAATGATTGTTTCATCTATAAGAGCGGAAAGATAAAATGCACCCGCTTTTTGATTTGCGCGGGTCGTTTTTTTTTTTTGCTATAACTTAGTCAGTTTTGATCCTGTTGCAATAGCGAAAACCGACTAGTTCAAAAAAAATCTGGTGTAACTGTACAAGATTGAGATTATTGAATTAATTATTTGAGAAAAGAATGTATAACATGTAATCATATCCGCGTGAGCGATGTCTTTATGCATACACATATTTTTACTTTCCGGATTGAGCTATCTGAGTGTTGATTTCAATTCAAATCAATATGAGACTGTTATACTGATTTTCGGCATTAAAACATTACTTGATTGTGCTACCCTCAGCAAAAAGAAACAAAAATTCGGCAAGGGTATAGGTTTTTTATTACAAAATTTTCGGCGATATCTACGAGAAAAGATGTCTCTAATAAGTACACAATATTCGTCATAAGGACTGTATCGTTAATTATGAGTACATCTCTGAGGCCCTGTATTAAAAAGACTAAGTCTTATTTTGACAACTGCTGTGGGTTTATGTGTTGCTAGCGTTGTAAACAAAAGATAACCTTCATTAAAAGTTAAAATTTTTCCTCAATTGGAGCAACGCGAGTGTTTACGGATGAGAAGCGAAAATCGATTGTGATCAGGTACTGCTATGAAAAATGATTATCGCTAAGAAAATTAGCAAAAGTTGGAGGTGTTAGCGTTTTTTCTGTCCGAAATGCTGTCAAACGATTCGGTATGCATAACACACTGATAAACTCACCCGGACGCGACAGAAAACCAGGTGCGTCCAAGTCAAATTTGGACAGCAAAATTTGCAAAATCTTCAAAAGAAAAAAGGAGGTATTCATCATAGATTGCGCAAAAAAGTGTGGAACGACTATTGGTATGGTTCAGCGCTCCAAGGAGCGTAATTCCCTGAAGACTTACCCAAAACAGAAATGTCCAAAAAACAGTCAAATTCTGGCGGATTATGTGAAAACTCGGGCTCGGAAACTGTACGACGATGTTTTGAGCAAAAATTACATGTGCATAATCATGGATGATGAAACGTATGTCATATTGGACAACAAGGCACTTTCAGGGGCACAGTTTTTCACTGTGAAGCGTGGCACTGATGTTCCGAATTCGGAGAAATCGAAGAAAAACTGGGCCAACCCAAGCAAAACCATCGACGGAACGGTTGTCCAAAACCTTATGTTGACGGCGTAGGTCTCTGACCCACTTGCGCTCAACGAGTGAGAAGAGAATCTCATTTCCGCACCGCGACTTCGCGTGACCGGTCAATAGAGTTTGGATATGTTGTTGATGTTCACATCGGGGTATTGTATTCATTCAATAAAAAAGCTTCGACGCAATCCAATGTCGAATTAGAAGTCAAGTAATAAGTCATTTACGAGTATTTAATTAGATTAAGTGTTTAGAGGGTGCCGCTAATTTGCAATACCGTAAGTTATAATAATAGAAAAATCTTTGATAGTGGAATTGTCATCAAAACCTTTCTATCTATGTAGGTTGCCGTAGACGATTGTCGGAAAGTGAGAGTAGCTCGAGGTTTGGTTTGGTTGAAACAGGGTGGACCAAGTGTAGCAAACTGTAAGTAGAAACTAATAGAGATTAATAGAAGGAAATAATTGAGAAATCATAATACGTTTTCTAGAGTCAGAGCTAGTGCAGAGTTAATTGATCAAATATTGTCGTGCGAGTTAGGAAAGACTTGTGAGTTAGGAAAGACTTGTGAGTGAATTGTATAATAATTGAATTACCAACTGTTTACTGAAGTCAAAATTATATTTCTAGTTTGAGCTGCACGTAAAATGTCTGCTACAAAAAATAGTTATTTTCTATTCCGAACCTTATGAAGAACACCAAGAAGAAGGTGCGAGAGCTGGCAAGATCCACAAAAAAATAAATATAAAATGTAATAGAATTTAATTTACAAAATAAATAAAACATTTTCAGATACAGCAATTTTCAGGCGTACTCATAATCAACGATACAGTCCTTATATTAGGTAAAAGAGTATCAATCGAAATTGATGTCACACTATTTTCGTTAAGGGATCTAGTTTTGCCTGACAAAGAAAAAAGCAGAACTTTTCAATCAGAATCCTTTTAGCAATTAAGTTGAATAGCATAAAACCTTAAACATTCTAACTTGCACATGAATAACATGCACTAGACAAACGACCATATCAAACATTGATCACTTGATTCAAATCCCGAACAGAGAAAATAAAATGTTTTCTTATACGCATATAATAACAAAATTATGCTGTAAAAAACTTACACGATTTGATGGAATACTATTTTATATGCAATGAAATATGTTATTTTACATAGTGATCGATAGACAATATGATAAATTTTTATTACGTCCGGTCCATCATAATGCATGTCATGTAAAAAGGCATTGAGTTATGTTTAAAAACAACAACATATTAACGCATTTTATATTACCTACTAGCATTCCCACCCAACACATTTAATCCGCATTGCTTTACATACACAACGAGCGCAATCATAAAATCCATACCCGACAAGCATTCTCTTGCGTTCTCTTGCGAGCACATGCGTCGAAGCAGCTCCATCGCATCTCCGCACTCATCGCAACTCATCTACTATGTGCGGTTCATGCGTTCTGCATATAGTTTCCACAGAGTGTGCTTCGACGCTTATCCGATCTCTTATCTCTTTGCATCGCACCTCAGCCACTATGTGCTCAACGTTACTTTGCCGCGCGCTGGAGCTCTCCTGTCTCTCACGCTCTGTCGTATGCACTCTCTCGGTGCTTGTCTCCGTGCTTGGCACTTGGCTTGATACTACGCACGATTGGAAAAATTTCGAATCAAACGACCCATCACTTGTCAACCCTTGACAAGCTTAACAACTTTGCCGAAAACACAAACTCTTCAATCATTTTTTAATTGATTTTTTCTGTTTGGAGACAAGCGCAGTCCCAAGCACCGTGCATTACTCCCTGCGCCGTAGAGGTAGTGCTGCGGTTGTCTCTCGCACAATTATGAAAGCTCTCACTCATACGTCTCTTGTCTCTAGGCAAAACTGGAGACGAGTACTTGCGATTGTGTGAAGCACACGCTTTTTTCGCACCGCACGGTGCATGCCGCCAATCCCTGTTGATAGCACGGTTTTGAGCCCAGAAAACATCAAGTGAGTGTAACTCTTTGCAAGTGAGTGTTCCCATAATTGCCAGGGTGATAAAATTGGAACAATACTGTATTACAACACCGCCTTAGAACTTCTGAAACTCCTTTGGTATTTCCCCCTTTCCCTCTAAACAACCGAGAAAACCCCTCATCATTCTACAATTCCTAAAATTCTCTTTGGGACCTTTTTCCTCTTTCCTGAGTAGTCATTTCCACGCCGCCTTTGCCAGGTAAGTTGACCCCGCGCGATGTTGGGGTCAATATGACCCAGAGCTGCACGTTGAACGTGTACTACGTGTAAGCACTTCAGCTGATATCACGGAGGGAAATGGACGAGGACAATGGCGGCTGTTGTAATTTACTACTCGTGAATCACTCGGCACGGCAATGTGTTTCGCCCAACAGATACGACTTACCTCTCTGATTGTCTGCTGCTCCAAGTGTGACGATGAACCGACGATCGTTGCTGCAACTGATGTGCAGTGCTACCAACCTAGTGAGCTAGTGGTATTGTGTAACGGCGTTACACACTGTCAGCCGAGAGGGGTAGGAATATACTCATATTAAGGCTCGTGTATACGACACCTTACACTACGTTAGCGTGATGCATTTTTCCTAATATCCTACGAGGGCCAGCATTTCCTTCAAAAAATTCTCCAATAATGTCTTCTGATATATCTCTATCTTTGGTATTTCCTTTCAAACATTCCTACAGCGCACAGTGTTCGAAATCGATGATTTTACGATCAAAATTAAATAATTTTTTTTAGGTTGGTTCTAGAGGTTTGGCGTGTTCTACAAAGTTTGTCTGCATGTTAAAAGGCGTCTTTTGATAAAATGTAATAAATGATTAATCCCCCTAGAAGTGAGATAAAAAAAAATATTTTTTCGAAATATTTTTTTAGAGGTTTGACGTCTTCGACAAAGTTGTAGCCCATAATAAGAGAACAAAAATTGTAGAACATGTCAAAGCTCCATCTCTTACGGTTTTTGAGATATGGAACGTTTTGTGCGAAGTACCCCTAAAACTAGTTTTTTTAGTGTAGCTTCAACAGATAAAATCCTACAGTTTTATGACCTTCTACAAACTTGTTCAGAACGTCGAGTTACACATTTCTTTTGAAGATGTCAAGTCATTATAACTTAAAACAAAAAAGTTATAGGCAAAATTATCATATTTCGACACCAACATTTCAAAAGGGCGTAACTGCTTTTGGAATCATCACCTTCTTTTAAAGCTGTGGATTATGTGTTATGATTTCCATGTTTTTCACAACAAGTACCAGATGGGAAAAACTCTCCTCTTTCCGACAACCACAGTGGTTTGAGTGTAAGGGAGGCAGTACGACCTACAGCTTTGAAAGAAGGTATTACTTCCAAATGCAGTTACGCCCTTTTGAAATGTTGGTGCCGATTCAGCGCGCGCGCTGTTGCTAAAAGTACAACACTAACAAAAAACCTCGCTCATCGCATACAGCGCGAGCGCGATGCAGTTTCGGTTGCTTGATGGCGCGCGTTCTGAACGGTTAATACGAAATCATACCATAAATTTGTTTGATACCAAATAGTAAATACTGAAAATATGTGAACATGATTTTTTACTTAATAGCTAGTTTTTTGATTTTTTACTTAATAGCTAGTTTTTTATACAATATTTTTTAGCACAAGGCGTACATTCATGTAACGAGGCTTGCTCTAAAGGAGAAGGTTCCAACACAACCCTGTGAAAATTCTGTAGAAGCTTCTGGGTAATATTGATCGAAGTTTTTTTTTATTTCAACTCCTGTGAATTCAGAAGGAATTCTTGGAACAAACCACTGGAATGATCTTGCATTTTTTTAAATATGAGTTAATAGCTGAATTCTTACAACAATTCGTGTAGAAATTCTTAGATTTATCACGAAGAAACTGATCTCGAATGTCTTGACGAATTCTCAAGGAAATTGTTGGCACAATCCCGGGGCGATTCAGGAGTTTTCGGAAGAGTTTTTGTGGTCTTTTAAACTCTCAGGTGAGCATCACGGGAGATTTCAGAGGGTTTCAGGTGTGTTTCAACGGGTTTCTAGGCATTTAAGGGCGTTTAGCTTGATGCTCAGAGTTGCAGGTGAGTTTGACAGGGGCTTCAAGAGGCTTCAAGGCGTTTGAAGGCGTTTCAGGGGATTTAAAGAGAATTCAGAGGCGTTTTAAGGGGCTTCATAGGCTCTTAAGTGAGTTTCAGTTCGTTTGAAGAGATTTCAGAGACGAGTTGAATGAGAGTTTCAGGAGACTAAAGGGTTCCAAAAGTATTAGGCTTCATAGGCTCTCAGGTAAGTTACATGGGGTTTTCAAGGGATTTTTTTTTTAATTTTTATTTTTGTGTATTATTTCAAGGGATGTATGCTAAGCGTTTCAAGGCGTCTCAGAGGGTTTAAAGCTTCAAGGGATTTTGGACCAGCAATTTTAAGGGCATTTCAGAGGCATATCAATGCATTTCGAGGTATTTCCATGCGTTTCAAGGTTTTTCAAAAGGATGCAGCGGGTTAGGGTTCATCATAGGCTCTCAGGTTACGTTACAGATGAGTTACATGTGCATTACAAGGCGTTTCTAAGCGCTTCAAGAAGTTTCAGATGCATTTCAAAGCATTTCTAGGTGTTAGGAGACATTTCAGGTTCTCTGATGAGTTACATGGGCGTTTCAGGGGGTTTCAAAAGCGAAGTAAAGTGTTTCAAAACGTTTTAAGGCGTTTTATAGGGGTTTTAGGAGGCTCCACAGTCCACAGGCTCTCAGGTGTTTGTGGGTGTTTCAGGTGGTTTAAAAAGAGCTTCCACATTGATTGACTCAAGGAAGTTGATGAAGATTCTTTAACGGACATTGAACACACCTTAGTTGCATGAGATTGTGAAGAATTAGCTTAAGTTCAAATTCACAAATAAAAAGAAATGAAAAAAAAATCATTCAAGTACTCAAGTTTTGCATATGGATCCGACGACTAATGCTCAAGAAAGCTTTTAGAAAACCTTAATTAGTCCCCAACCACCTCATTTATTATGGGATTACAGAAATAGACGTGTGTGTCGAAAAACATTTCACATTTTATTCGGCGACGTATAATATAAAGTGAAGAAAGACAGCAGTGGCGGCGTAATCGGCGTATCTCTTTTAGATTTTTTATTCGTGAATTGCTATTGCTAGTCTTTAAAAAAAAGGCAACACACAGAAAAACTTGTTTTCTATGACCAAAGTACAAATTTTGCCTACCTTTTGCGAAAAATTTAACTGTAAAGAAATCAGGGAGTTTCTTGGAAATTGCCTCAGAATTGTCTCCAATACATAATACCGTTTTTTTAACAATAGTGAATGCTTTTACGAATTTCTCTAGAAATTCTACAAGATATTCTTCCAGGTGGTTCTTCAGATATTCTTCCAGTTTTTCTTGAAAAAAAAAAATCAATTCAAACAGATTGAAGAGGAGTTCCTCTAGCAACTACTTCAGATGTTTCATTCAAGATTCCAGTTTTTTAGCAATTCCCAAAGAGATCATTGCATGATATTTCCCATAGGATCATCTGGGTATTCATCTCAAAATTCCTTCAGAAATTCTATTTTTTTCTGAATTTTTTGTTGGAGCTGCTCGAGAGACTACTTGAAGTTTCTCAGTAAATCCCTCAAGGTTTTTTTTTAGAAATTCCTCTACAAAATTCTCTGGAGATTCTTCTAGAAGTTCCTTCCAGTGAGTTTCACAGAATATCCTCTTGGAATTTATTGAAACTTTTCTTTAGAGATCCTTTCAGAAGTTATTTCGAAGAGCTTTCAGAAATCCATTCAGAGGCTCTTCCAGGAATTCTTTCGGAAATCACATTTACTGCTGCTAAATTTTCCTTCTAAATCTTCTCTACGCTCGTTCGAGGGATAATTTCAGGCATTGCTTTAGGGATTTTTGTCCACTAGTCAGTCTTTTTGCAAGAAAATAAATATTTTCAAGAATTCATCCGAAAAAATACCATCTAGAGATTTCTTCAATTGCTCTCAAATTTTCTTGGAAGGACCCTTTGAAAAATCTAGAATTTCAGAATGAAGAATCCATGGAAAAATTTCTGAAGAAATCCCTTGCTGACATTCATAAAGAAATCCTTAACTACTGAGGGAGTCTCAAGAGATATTCCTGAAGAAATTTCCGAAGAAGTTCCCTGAGTCAGTGATGGAATTACTCTCATCATGAATCAATTCGCGAGTGTAAAGCCAACACAAGGCTTACTCACGATTCCGAGAGTAAACAGTGTGTGAGTTTATTGGCACCCGTCTGCTTCGTACGTAAGTAAAAGGCAAAACAAAAACAGAAATACTCATGAGTTTTTATTCGTCAAGAGCTAGTGGAGATGCAGGAAGTGCATGTTATTGTGGCTTTAATAGCAAATCCAGTGATTATCCAACAAAAACTAATTAATGCTTTATGCTTCATTGTTCCTGAAAAGCAGCATTGCCAGTCGTTATAATTGCGTTTTTCATGAAAATGCAAAAAACTCACGAAGCTTCGCGAATCACATGCGAGTGCTTGCCAGCTTCGTTTACTCACGAATAAAGAAGAGCGAGTATTATCGGGCCCCTGTTGTTCACGAGTAAAGTTTGTTTTGGTTTCTGTCTGCTCAATTGCAATCTTCATCATTTTCCATCTCTGCCCTGAGTTTCCTGGAGAAGGAATCCTTGGAGGTTTTTTTTTTTTAATATAAATCTTATGTCTAATTCCAGTTGAAATCCCTGTAAACAAAATCACTGGTACATTATTTGAAACAATACCTGGAAAATGACTTAAGGAATTCTAAAAGGAGTTTCTGAAAAAAATCCTGGAGTAATATCTGAAAAACCGCTTGGTGGAATTCTAATAATTATTTGTTATTAATTATTTAGAAAAAAAAATCCTAAAACAAAACCTTTCCAAAATTCATGGAGGACATTCCAAAATAATTCTCGGATAAATTCGTAAACGTATTTTTAGAGAATTTTCTGAATGAATGTCTAAACAAACACTTAAACTTCGGTAAAGCTTCCTAGAAAAATTTTATGAGAAATTGTCAAAAGAAGTTCAGTAGAATTTTCTAGGAATTATCACTGAAGGAATTCTAAAATTTTCTAACAAATCCTATTAGAAATTCCTTAGAGCATCCACGAAAGAAGTCCCGGAGAAATTTCTGGAGAAATATATGAAGGAATACCTTGCGAAACTCCTGAAGGAATCTCTGTATAAATTCCTTAATACATTCTTGGATACATTCCTGCTAAAATTTTTAAAACGATCCCTGATGAAATCCCTGAGTTCATGAAAAACTATCTGTACGCATTAACGAAGGAATTGCTGGATTTTTTTTTTTGAAGAAACCGCTGCACAGTGTTCGAAATCGATGATTTTACGATCAAAATTAAATAACTTTTTTTAGGTTGGTTCAAGAGGTTTGGCGTGTTCTACAAAGTTTTTCTGCATGTTAAAAGACGCGTTTTGATAAAATGTAATAAATGATTAATCCTCCTAGAAGTGAGATAAAACATTTATTTTTTCGAAATATTTTTTTAGAGGTTTGACGTCTTCGGCAAAGTTGTAGCCCATAATAAGAGAACAAAAATCAAAGAACATGTCAAAGCTCCATCTCTTACGGTTTTCGAGATATGGATCGTTTTGTGCGAAGTACCCCTAAAACTATTTTTTTTTTTCAGTATAGCTTCAACAAATAAAATCCTACAGTTTTGTGACCTTCTACAAACTTGTTCAGGACGTCGAATTACACATTTCTTCCAAAGATGTCAAGTCATTATATCTTAAAACAAAAAGTTATAGGCAAATTTATCATATTTTAAGGTGTACTTTCAACTTAAGTAACTATTTCCGGCGCAAAATGGCGCAGATGGCTCAGTCGGTAGTTGAAAGATTAGACTTTTTACTATCACTTGGGAGTGGAAACCCTCGTGGGCAATAGTGGGAAAGGTGGTTTAAATACACGAATACGGATTCCCGGATAAACTGATACGGTTGATCAAGGCGACGATGGATCGAGTGATGTGCGTAGTTCGAGTTCTTTCAAAGCTGTAGGTCGTACTGCCTCCCTTACACTCAAACCACTGTGGTTGTCGGAAAGAGGAGAGTTTTTCCCATCTGGTACTTGTTGTGAAAAACATGGAAATCATAACACATAATTCCATAGCTTCGAAGGTATTACTTCCAAATGCAGTTACGTCTTTTTGAAATGTTGGTGCCGATTTTAAGGTGTACTTTCACCTCAAGTAACTATTTCCGGCGCAAAATGGCGCAGATGGCTCAGTCGGTAGTTGAAAGATTAGACTTTTTACTATCACTTGGGTATGGAAACCCTCGTGGGCAATAGTGGGAAAGGTGGTTTAAATACATGACAAAAACTAATTATTTTGCCTGTAATACAAGAAAAATAAATAAAAAATTAGGAGCCCGCAGTAATTTTTACTGCATTGCGTTATTCCAGCAATATTTTACAACATTTTTGAGCATGATTTATTTATTTATTTACTTAAATAGCGACACTTTACACAAAAGTTGTATTCGTGTCGTTTTTGAGCATTGTTTTTACCAAACAGAATATTTTATTCATGATTTTGAATTCATATTGTTTACTATCAGATGGTCAGACAATTTCTGATAAAGTTACTTTAAAATTACCTGTTTGAATTTTTTTTGGGGCAATATTCAAGTTAAGCAGCGCTAGAAATAGGAAGAAGGAAATATTAAACAGTTCAAGATGTGCATCAAAACACATAGTAGATTTTTTTTTTTTGTTATTTTTTCATGTATTTATATTTATATTTGTTGTTTGACTTTTCAACTACGGAATCAGTATCGGAAAACATCAGGAGAAGTTTTGATTCGTCCGATAGCAGATTAACAGCTTCTTCGGTAATCCACGAGTTTGACTTACAACTGGGAAGCAATAGAAATATATCAGATATAAATCAATAAAATACAGGGGGTGCCGAGAAATAACGCGATAGTTTTTATTTTTTAATTTCAAACATGGTTTTTAATCTCTTGACGTTAACCAATTACATGTTACGTCCCATCGTCTGCATCATGAGTTAATTGAAGTACTTTTCATATTTTTAACAGTACTTTTCACAAAAATCAGGTTGAAAATAAAATTTTATATCAAATTGATCATTTGATATAAAAGATTAACATTATTTTCACCAGGAAATCGTCAAAATATGTATTAAAGAATGTAAAATTACAACTACCTTAATAAGAACTGCGAAGGTATTTATCAAAACGCATTTGATATTCTAACCACCGCAGCCATTTAGTTTTATGACTATTGAGTAGGTTGTCATTCATTTGGGCATAGATATGTTGTCATAAGTTTGAAGAAATTCAATACTTTTATTTAGAATTAGCTTTAGTTATAACTCGGTTTTTGCAAAAACGTTGTAAAATATTGCCGGAAGAAACACAGTGCAGTAAAAATTACTGTGGGCTTCTTAATTATTATTTTATTTTAAAATAATTAGTTTTTGTCATGTATTTAAACCACCTTTCCCACTATTGCCCACGAGGGTTTCCACTCCCAAGTGATAGTAAAAAGTCTAATCTTTCAACTACCGACTGAGCCATCTGCGCCATTTTGCGCCGGAAATAGTTACTTAAGTTGAAAGTACACCTTAAAATATAATAAATTTGCCTATAACTTTTTGTTTTAAGATATAATGACTTGACATCTTTGGAAGAAATGTGTAATTCGACGTCCTGAACAAGTTTGTAGAAGGTCACAAAACTGTAGGATTTTATTTGTTGAAGCTATACTGAAAAAAAATAGTTTTAGGGGTACTTCGCACAAAACGATCCATATCTCGAAAACCGTAAGAGATGGAGCTTTGACATGTTCTTTGATTTTTGTTCTCTTATTATGGGCTACAACTTTGCCGAAGACGTCAAACCTCTAAAAAAATATTTCGAAAAAATAAATGTTTTATCTCACTTCTAGGAGGATTAATCATTTATTACATTTTATCAAAACGCGTCTTTTAACATGCAGAAAAACTTTGTAGAACACGCCAAACCTCTTGAACCAACCTAAAAAAAGTTATTTAATTTTGATCGTAAAATCATCGATTTCGAACACTGTGCAGCGGTTTCTTCAAAAAAAAAATCCAGCAATTCCTTCGTTAATGCGTACAGATAGTTTTTCATGAACTCAGGGATTTCATCAGGGATCGTTTTGAAAATTTAAGCGGGAATGTATCCAAGAATGTATTAAGGAATTTATACAGAGATTCCTTCAGGAGTTTCGCAAGGTATTCCTTCATATATTTCTCCAGAAATTTCTCCGGGACTTCTTTCGTGGATGCTCTAAGGAATTTCTAATAGGATTTGTTAGAAAATTTTAGAATTCCTTCAGTGATAATTCCTAGAAAATTCTACTGAACTTCTTTTGACAATTTCTCATAAAATTTTTCTAGGAAGCTTTACCGAAGTTTAAGTGTTTGTTTAGACATTCATTCAGAAAATTCTCTAAAAATACGTTTACGAATTTATCCGAGAATTATTTTGGAATGTCCTCCATGAATTTTGGAAAGGTTTTGTTTTAGGATTTTTTTTTTTCTAAATAATTAATAACAAATAATTATTAGAATTCCACCAAGCGGTTTTTCAGATATTACTCCAGGATTTTTTTCAGAAACTCCTTTTAGAATTCCTTAAGTCATTTTCCAGGTATTGTTTCAAATAATGTACCAGTGATTTTGTTTACAGGGATTTCAACTGGAATTAGACATAAGATTTATATAAAAAAAAATCCTCCAAGGATTCCTTCTCCAGGAAACTCAGGGCAGAGATGGAAAATGATGAAGATTGCAATTGAGCAGACAGAAACCAAAACAAACTTTACTCGTGAACAACAGGGGCCCGATAATACTCGCTCTTCTTTATTCGTGAGTAAACGAAGCTGGCAAGCACTCGCATGTGATTCGCGAAGCTTCGTGAGTTTTTTGCATTTTCATGAAAAACGCCATTATAACGACTGGCAATGCTGCTTTTCAGGAACAATGAAGCATAAAGCATTAATTAGTTTTTGTTGGATAATCACTGGATTTGCTATTAAAGCCACAATAACACGCACTTCCTGCATCTCCACTAGCTCTTCACGAATAAAAACTCATGAGTATTTCTGTTTTTGTTTTGCCTTTTACTTACGAATACGAAGCAGACGGGTGCCAATAAACTCACACACTGTTTACTCTCGGAATCGTGAGTAAGCCTTGTGTTGGCTTTACACTCGCGAATTGATTCATGATGAGAGTAATTCCATCACTGACTCAGGGAACTTCTTCGGAAATTTCTTCAGGAATATCTCTTGAGACTCCCTCAGTAGTTTAAGGATTTCTTTATGAATGTCAGCAAGGGATTTCTTCAGAAATTTTTCCATGGATTCTTCATTCTGAAATTCTAGATTTTTCAAAGGGTCCTTCCAAGAAAATTTGAGAGCAATTGAAGAAATCTCTAGATAGTATTTTTTCGGATGAATTCTTGAAAATATTTATTTTCTTGCAAAAAGACTGACTAGTGGACAAAAATCCCTAAAGCAATGCCTGAAATTATCCCTTGAACGAGCGTAGAGAAGATTTAGAAGGAAAATTTAGCAGCAGTAAATGTGATTTCCGAAAGAATTCCTGGAAGAGCCTCTGAATGGATTTCTGAAAGCTCTTCGAAATAACTTCTGAAAGGATCTCTAAAGAAAAGTTTCAATAAATTCCAAGAGGATATTCTGTGAAACTCATTGGAAGGAACTTCTAGAAGAATCTCCAGAGAATTTTGTAGAGGAATTTCTAAAAAAAAACCTTGAGGGATTTACTGAGAAACTTCAAGTAGTCTCTCGAGCAGCTCCAACAAAAAATTCAGAAAAAAATAGAATTTCTGAAGGAATTTTGAGATGAATACCCAGATGATCCTATGGGAAATATCATGCAATGATCTCTTTGGGAATTGCTAAAAAACTGGAATCTTGAATGAAACATCTGAAGTAGTTGCTAGAGGAACTCCTCTTCAATCTGTTTGAATTGATTTTTTTTTCAAGAAAAACTGGAAGAATATCTGAAGAACCACCTGGAAGAATATCTTGTAGAATTTCTAGAGAAATTCGTAAAAGCATTCACTATTGTTAAAAAAACGGTATTATGTATTGGAGACAATTCTGAGGCAATTTCCAAGAAACTCCCTGATTTCTTTACAGTTAAATTTTTCGCAAAAGGTAGGCAAAATTTGTACTTTGGTCATAGAAAACAAGTTTTTCTGTGTGTTGCCTTTTTTTTTAAAGACTAGCAATAGCAATTCACGAATAAAAAATCTAAAAGAGATACGCCGATTACGCCGCCACTGCTGTCTTTCTTCACTTTATATTATACGTCGCCGAATAAAATGTGAAATGTTTTTCGACGCACACGTCTATTTCTGTAATCCCATAATAAATGAGGTGGTTGGGGACTAATTAAGGTTTTCTAAAAGCTTTCTTGAGCATTAGTCGTCGGATCCATATGCAAAACTTGAGTACTTGAATGATTTTTTTTTCATTTCTTTTTATTTGTGAATTTGAACTTAAGCTAATTCTTCACAATCTCATGCAACTAAGGTGTGTTCAATGTCCGTTAAAGAATCTTCATCAACTTCCTTGAGTCAATCAATGTGGAAGCTCTTTTTAAACCACCTGAAACACCCACAAACACCTGAGAGCCTGTGGACTGTGGAGCCTCCTAAAACCCCTATAAAACGCCTTAAAACGTTTTGAAACACTTTACTTCGCTTTTGAAACCCCCTGAAACGCCCATGTAACTCATCAGAGAACCTGAAATGTCTCCTAACACCTAGAAATGCTTTGAAATGCATCTGAAACTTCTTGAAGCGCTTAGAAACGCCTTGTAATGCACATGTAACTCATCTGTAACGTAACCTGAGAGCCTATGATGAACCCTAACCCGCTGCATCCTTTTGAAAAACCTTGAAACGCATGGAAATACCTCGAAATGCATTGATATGCCTCTGAAATGCCCTTAAAATTGCTGGTCCAAAATCCCTTGAAGCTTTAAACCCTCTGAGACGCCTTGAAACGCTTAGCATACATCCCTTGAAATAATACACAAAAATAAAAATTAAAAAAAAAATCCCTTGAAAACCCCATGTAACTTACCTGAGAGCCTATGAAGCCTAATACCTTTGGAACCCTTTAGTCTCCTGAAACTCTCATTCAACTCGTCTCTGAAATCTCTTCAAACGAACTGAAACTCACTTAAGAGCCTATGAAGCCCCTTAAAACGCCTCTGAATTCTCTTTAAATCCCCTGAAACGCCTTCAAACGCCTTGGAGCCTCTTGAAGCCCCTGTCAAACTCACCTGCAACTCTGAGCATCAAGCTAAACGCCCTTAAATGCCTAGAAACCCGTTGAAACACACCTGAAACCCTCTGAAATCTCCCGTGATGCTCACCTGAGAGTTTAAAAGACCACAAAAACTCTTCCGAAAACTCCTGAATCGCCCCGGGATTGTGCCAACAATTTCCTTGAGAATTCGTCAAGACATTCGAGATCAGTTTCTTCGTGATAAATCTAAGAATTTCTACACGAATTGTTGTAAGAATTCAGCTATTAACTCATATTTAAAAAAATGCAAGATCATTCCAGTGGTTTGTTCCAAGAATTCCTTCTGAATTCACAGGAGTTGAAATAAAAAAAAACTTCGATCAATATTACCCAGAAGCTTCTACAGAATTTTCACAGGGTTGTGTTGGAACCTTCTCCTTTAGAGCAAGCCTCGTTACATGAATGTACGCCTTGTGCTAAAAAATATTGTATAAAAAACTAGCTATTAAGTAAAAAATCAAAAAACTAGCTATTAAGTAAAAAATCATGTTCACATATTTTCAGTATTTACTATTTGGTATCAAACAAATTTATGGTATGATTTCGTATTAACCGTTCAGAACGCGCGCCATCAAGCAACCGAAACTGCATCGCGCTCGCGCTGTATGCGATGAGCGAGGTTTTTTGTTAGTGTTGTACTTTTTGCAACAGCGCGCGCGCTGAAGGGTTAATTTCAAAACCGTGAAGTCATGTTCGCACAATAGACAGTTACAGTTAAACAAAACATTAAACAAAGAACGGTATCATTTTAGGCCAAACATTTCAATAGGTCCTATCTGCATTTGAGAGGCTCTCTTTGTTCACTTTCTCTTTCAATTATTGCAATGTAATGGTACACTTTTCAACTACTTTTGCAGTACAAATCAAAAGACGATTGTTTTGACCATCGTTCAATGCAAGGAGACAATCATAATGCAAATAAACAACTGAGAAATAAACGAAAGAGAGGGAAACCAAAAAGAGCTTTTCTTCTGCAGATAGGGCCTTTAGACATGTTTGGCCTGATTTTTTTTCCTTGAGAAAGCTTTAACCGCCTCACAATCAGACTGCTTAATCCTTTATCAATAAGTTTGTATTTGAATTTGCACACTGTAACAAAACATTAGTTTACTTAGTGAAGATATTTGAATAAAGGGTATGTGTGCCATTAGTAATCTCACGCTCCCAAATTCATCCTATTCGTAAACAAGCGATTATGGTACCGATGATTCCGTTATTTTTTTGTTTTTGCTCTCTTCTAACACAAAATACTAAAATAAGAAACTAAATAAACAAAGCTTTAATCCTTTGTTTTTCGTAGGATGAAAACGGAAGCCATATACTTAATAAGGGAGCCCTATTTCTTTTGAAAAAAGAAACGGCAACTATACTCAATTGCTTTCTCTCACTGGATCGTCTGTTGTGAACCATCCCTTTTCCAGTAGGTCTAGCGCAGGACACTTGCACAACTCAGTGCCGCATTTTAAATTGCGCTTGTTGTTCACTTTGTTTGTTTGGTTAGAGAGAGCCCAAGAGACCAACGAAGCGAAGCTGGATGCGTTGCATATACCTGACCAGCCCCAGACCTTAACGTGACTCGATTAAAGTGCCTTTTTGCACCTCTCGCTAGCCCGGCCGTAGCCCGAAGATGACACGCTCATTTTTCACTCGGACACAACTAGCAGCCACGCTTGTGTATGTAGGTACGGTGCGTTTAGCTTAAGATCAATGAACTCGGCCGAACGGTTCGACACCTGCTAGCGAGGCGACTATACGATCGCGCGCTAAACGTGCGTGGAGCTCGGAAAAGGGTCATTTCTTATCTAGCTCCTCTCGGTGTGGTGCTCTGGCTGATAGACCACGACGACGAGATCTAGACCGCAAGAGCACATTGAACCATGCGACGCGGCAGCGTTGCGTATACTTCTAGGTCGGTACCTAGGTACTGATAAGTATTGGCGGCGGTGGCGTCTTAGTCTAGCCTACACACAGAGAGATTGCACAGCAAACCCTCGGGGCAAAGTAGTTGGACCGTTGACGTCGCGTCGTCGTCGTAATAAAACAAGATTAAAATCAGAGAGTTTTTAATTGCAAAAACTAGTCGCACCAGTTTTGTCACTTTGTCAAATGCACCTGTTCCGTTCCGATCCGATCCTAAAAGAGGTGGTCTCGATCGTTGTTGCTCGCTGGCCGATAGGTTAGAGAAGGGGTTGTTCGATCGGCAGCGATTGCACGCGTCCAATCGCTTCAGAAACAACGCAAACTCATTAAATCACTTTGCAAGACCTATATAAATTGGAGTTTTATGCGATCTTGATTAAAGTTCGGATTTGAAGCAGAGTTAGTTGCGATAAAAGTAAGGAATGTCGAATAATTAATTAGGGCAATGCATGATAATTTGTTTTGATGTTTTGTTTTTTGCATGCAAAGCGCTCAGCACCTTTGATGCAAACACAGGTTTCATGGTGTAACGGTTAGCACTCAGGACTTTGAATCCTGCGATCCGAGTTCAAATCTCGGTGGAACCTCATTTTTTGTTTTTGTTTTGAAATTTTACTGTTATGTTATTATTGATCGTAGAATTCATAAATTCTTCATTACATCAATAAGCCTAATCTAAAAATGTTCCAGGTCATTTGACATATCACATACATCCAAGATGTAGACAAAAACTACCTTGTTTTGTGTCGACAATGTGGTCAACTTATTCTTGAATATATTAGATCTGAGAATCGTTAACCTTTTTAAAAGGTTAGGTTTATTGGGGTAAGGAAGAATGATTGCTGAATGTTTTTTGGTTGAGCTATGTTCGCTTCCTGTTATTAAAGTCTCAACGATTTATCAAAATGGGGGTATAGCTCAGTGGTAGAGCATTCGACTGCAGATCGAGAGGTCCCCGGTTCAAACCCGGGTGCCCCCTCGCATTACTTTTTATGTTGCACGCTATGTCTGAACCAGCAGATTAAAAAAAAATCAAATGTACATTGGGTTTCTTTCCATCAAACATCGAGTATTCGAGCTATATTTTCATGTGAAGGAAGTTTCAAAATATTCTATCGGTGAAAATTTTTTCCATACATTTTGTATGGAAGAGAAATTGGCCGATAATGAGAATTTCATGCAAATTTGTATGAAAAACTGCTAAAAAGATGAAAAAATCAAAATATCCCCGATGAAATATTTTAGAAGTTTCTGCATATGATAATATAGCATGAATTCTGATAAACCCGATGTACATTCGATTTTTATAATCTGCTGGTTCAGACATAACATGTGTTGTTCATGGGTTCACCGACCGATTGTACTGTTGAACATTGAGAAAAAACATTGAAGTCTACCCACACCATTCTTCCCTGAGTTCATCTGAAAAAGCAGATAACAATGCAATGCATTTGCTTACCACCGACTATGACGGGTACTACGTAATGCTATGAAGTACAATGAGTACAATGGAGTACTACATAACACCGCAGAATAGCACGAAGAAGAAGTATAGAGTGCCACGAAGGACTTCCTAGAGGAATCCCTGGAGAGCTCCCTGGCGGAATCACTGGAGGACTTCCTAGAGGAATTCCTTTAGGAAACCCTAGAGGACTTTCTAGAGGAATCCCTGGAGAACTTCCTAAAGGAATCCCTGAAGGACTTCTTAGAGCAATCCCTGGAGGACTTCCTAGAGGAATCCCTGGAGGACTTCCTAGAGCAAACCCTAGAGGACTTCCTAGAAGAATCCCTGGAAGACTTCCTAGAGGAATCCCTGGAGGACTTCTTGGAGCAATCTCTGGAGGACTTCCTAGAGGAATTCCTAGAGAAAACCCTAGAAGACTTCCTAGAGAAATCCCTGGAAGACTTCCTAAAGGAGTCCCTGGACGACATCCTAGAGGAATCCCTGGAGAACTTCTTAGAGGAATCCCTAGAAGACTTCCTAGAGGAATCCTTGGAAGGCTTCCTAGAGGAATCCCTGAGGGACTTCCTAGAGGAATCCCTGGAGGACTTCCTAGAGGAATCCCTGGAGGACTTCTTAGAGCAATTCCTGGAGGACTTCTTAGAGCAATCCCTGGAGGACTTCCTAGAGGAATTCCTAGAGGGAACCCTAGAGGACTTCCTAGAGGAATCCCTGGAGAACTTCCTAGAGGAATCCTTCTAAGAGCAATCCCTGGAGGACTTCCTAGAGGAATCCCTGGAGGACTTCCTAGAGCAAACCCTAGAGGACATCCTAGAGAAATCCCTGGAAGACTTCCTAGAGGAATCCCTGGAGGACTTCCTAGAGGAATCCCTGGAGGACTTCTTGGAGCAATCTCTGGAGGACTTCCAAGAGGAATTCCTAGAGAACACCCTAGAGGACTTCCTAGAGAAATCCCTGGAAGACTTCCTAAAGGAGTCCCTGGACGACTTCCTAGAGGAATCCCTGGAGAACTTCTTAGAGGAATCCCTGGAGGACTTCCTAGAGGAAACCCTAGAAGACTTCCTAGAGAAATTCCTAGAGGACTTCCTAGAGGAATCCCTGAGGGACTTCCTAGAGGAATCCCTGGAGGACTTCCTAGAGGAATCCCTGGAGGACTTCTTAGAGCAATCCCTGGAGGACTTCCTAGAGGAATTCCTAGAGGGAACCCTAGAGGACTTCCTAGAGGAATCCCTGGAGAACTTCCTAGAGGAATCCTTCTAAGAGCAATCCCTGGAGGACTTCCTAGAGGAATCCCTGAAGGACTTCCTAGAGGAATCCCTGGAGGACTTCCTAGAGGAATCCCTGAATCCCTGGAGGACTTCCTAGAGGAATCCCTGGAGGACTTCTAGAGGAATCCCTGGAGGACTTCCTAGAGGAATTCCTAGAGGAAACCCTAGAGGACTTCCTAGAGGAATCCCTGGAAGACTTCCTACAGGAATCCCTGGACGACTTCCTAGAGGAATCCCTGAAGAACTTCTTAGAGCAATCCCAGGAGGACTTCCTAGAGGAATCCCTAGAAGACTTCCTAGAGGAATTCCTAGAGGACTTCCTAGAGGACTTCCAAGAGGAATCCCTGGAGGACTTCCTAGAGGAATCCCTGGAGGACTTCCTAGAGCAATCCCTGGAGGACTTCTTAGAGCAATCCCTGGAGGACTTTCTAGAGGAATTCCTAGAGAAAACCCTAGAGGACTTCCTAGAGGAATCCCTGGAGAACTTCCTAGAGGAATCCCTGAAGGACTTCTAAGAGCAATCCCTGGAGGACGTCCTAGAGGAATCCCTGGAGAACTTCCTAGATGAATCCCTGAATCCCTGGAGGACTTTCTAGAGGAATCCCTGGAGGACTTCCTAGAGCAAACCCTAGAGGACTTCCTAGAGGAATCCTTGAAAGGCTTCCTAGAGGAATCTCTAGAGGACTTCTTCGAGGAATCCCTGGAGAACTTCTTAGAGCAATCCCTGGAGGACTTCCTAGAGGAAATTCTAGAGGACTTTCTAGAGGAATCCCTGGAAGACTTTCTAGAGGAATCCCTGGAGGACTTCCTAGAGCAAACCCTAGAGGACTTCCTAGAGGAATCCTTGAAAGGCTTCCTAGAGGAATCTCTAGAGGACTTCTTCGAGGAATCGCTGGAGAACTCCTTAGAGCAATCCCTGGAGGACTTCCTAGAGGAAATTCTAGAGGACTTTCTAGAGGAATCCCTGGAAGACTTTCTAGAGGAATCTCTGGAGGACTTCCTAGAGGAATCCCTAGAGGACCTCCTAGAGGAATTCCTAGAGGACTTCCTAGAGGACTTCCTAGAGGAATCCCTGGAGGACATCCTAGAGGAATCCCTGGAGGACTTCCTAGAGGAATCCCTGGAGAACTTCCTAGAGGAATCCCTGGAGGATTTCCAAAAGGAATCTCTGATGAGTTCTGATCCTGTGTGCTAGTGGATAAGAATTGAGGAATCAATAAATGTGCTTCTCAATTGAGTTTTCAAATATCATCGTTGCACTCCAAAGATCGGTGCTGGTTTTCGTCACGTTTAAAGAAACTTCCTATTATTCAGATTTCTTGCTTACCATCCACTTATATTAACCATTGTAGATGATTGATAAGAGACAATCCGTTATCACCCGTATAATTGGATCGTATCCCATCAGAGGACTTATCGCTCATGCTCGACAGAAATGTCGTCCGAAGCTAATCACGAATCGCAATTATCTCCATGTACCTCCGCTGCCATCTACTCCGATGGTATAGATGTAGAAAGCGCCTGCGCCAACCCCTCTGATCTGGTTTTCGCACTTAGACTAGGGCTTGTAATCGTCTGATGAGCCCATTAGCTATGCATTAAAACTACGGTACAAAGTGGCCCACCAAAGTGGAACACGGTTGAGTTCATCGATCATCTGTCCCCCCGGCCTCGGTATCCTCCCTTGTGGGGCCAACATGCTCACGTGACATGTCCGTCGCTCTAACTATCGCGCCCGTTGTCGATAACGAGGCTGCGGCTGTGGGCTTGGTTAATGGCATCGAACGTCATCAATAATGCTCCGCGCGACGGTCGATCCGTGTTCCGCGTGGTCGGTCAGGTGAGAAGATCGCATGTTAGTTGTCCTCACAAGCGTGACAACCCCAACCGTCGTCGACGACAACGACGCGACGACGTGGCACAAGAAGGCGTTTCTCTAATAGTTTCATGTTTAGAAATAGGCTTATCGTGTCGTCCAAAAGTGACGGTGTTCGCGCCCGCCGCGGTTAACTTTCGGACACTTGATTAAAAACTCGAACTTACTGAACGAAACACCGTTTATTACGCGAACACTAAACAGTACTTTATTACGGTGAAGAAAACAAGAGGAGATGTTTCCTCCGCGGCGGTTTATTCTAAACTGATTTACAAACAGCTGATTTGTTTATCTGCTACCTACTCTACTCATCGCTTATGTATTACGCAGCCGGCGACACGATCGCCAGCTGCAGGTATATAAGGTTTTTAGATTCGGCTCGATTCAGAGAGAGTGAGAGTTTGGACACGGTTGGCTACCTAGGGATGCACAAGCAAACTAGGCGTCGATATAATAATTGTCCCGCTCTAACATATACCGGCCGCCTTGGAATCATTAATTCCAATCCTCTCTGTCTAACCTTCACACGAATTATTGCTATTGTTAGATGCGATAATTTTGATTTTGTTTTGCTCGCAAATTTTACTAAACTGATTTGACTGCCTGTGCTCTTATATACTCTATGGCTTATATACTGTCGACCTCGTTGACCTACTTGTTGCGGGAGCTTGTACTACTGACCTACATTAGTGTTATTGCATTCAGCCGGAATTCACTACAGTTTCTCAAAAAAAAAAAAGTTGCTGATTTCGCTGATGTGGAGCACGGATTGGACCTTGTCATAGACGACGACGTTGGAAGGATTCTTCAGAACTGAAGCGATTCAGAGGACTGTCACCAGGTATGTAGGAGTGCCGAATGCCCTTTTCGCCGATCGGACCGGGTTGTCTGCTTCTAGCCGCAGGTCAAGTCGCTGAAAGAGATGAGAAGGTGCTTTTTTACCTTATTAATCAAAATTTGAAGCGACTTGCCTGGAACGGAGGCCAACTTGGCCTCCGTGTGCGCCGGGTGGCACAGATGGATCCCTTCCGCATCGGGGTGATCGGTCCTGCTGGACAAGCTGATCAACAAAGTTTCTTTCAGCTTCTGTTTCTACGGATGGACGTCTGGCGAATTGTGGGCGATGACCGTGGAAAATGATGACTGATTCATGTGGTGTTATGAATGTTCCATGACGGTGGACATGGAAGTTGTCATTCTCGCTTCAGCCAGGAAGGGTCGCGAACGATTTTTTGGTGCAAATTTTCTTCGATTTTCTCCGTTGGAAAGGTGGAAATTTAGTGCCCAAAAGCACACCGGAAGTGAACTGCATTCGCTCGCAGTGAATGTGACGGTAGTTGCCGGTTAGCTGGTCGTAAATTTGCCTGTTGGATTTTTGCTGCTGGCGCGTTGAGTCAAGCGCCTTGCACACAGAAGTTTCGCGGCGTAAGGGGTTTTTCGATCTCTGGAAGCGAAGAACACTCGACGAGGCGGCGACGGGGAATATCAATCCAAGATGGTGAAGAGGAAAACTCAACCAATAATCGATTCGGAAAGCAGCAGCGATTCCGGGTCCGGTTCGGATCTTGATTCGGAGCTGCTGTCGTTGGCCAAGAAAAAGAAAACCGCCAGGCTGGCATCGAACTCTCCGGGAGGGAAGTCTTCCGATTCCGACTCGGAGGATGACTCGGAACCAGAGGCAGCGGTGCAGCGCAAAAAACGAGGGGCGAAGCCCGCTTCCTCTTCGGAATCCGAAGATGAGGATGAGGCCGAGGAGGAGGAGGAAGAAGAAGAGGATGAGCCGGAAGAGGAGGTCAAACCAGCGGCCAAAAGTGGCGTAAAGCGTAAACAACCAGAAGAGGAGCAGGAAGAGCAAAAAGGTGAATCGGAGCCGGAGGAAGGCCAGGTTTCGTCGGAAGAGGAGTCTGGTTCCGGTTCCGGTGATGACAGTGATGACGAAAGTGGCAGCAGCAGTAGCAGCGATTCCGAATTCAATGACGGGTATGATGACGAGATGATGGGAGACGAGGAAGATCGGGCCAGATTGAATGCCTTGTCGGAGAAAGAACGTGAAACGGAGATTTTCAAACGTATCGAACGGCGCGATGTCATGAAGACCCGCTGGGAGATTGAACGTAAATTGAAGCTGGCCAAGAAGGCAGAACGCGCCAAGGACAAGGAATCACAGCCTCCGAAGAAGAAAAAGAAGAAGGACAAAATGAAGAAACTGGCCCAGCAGAAGGAGCAAGAGGAGAAGAAAAAGATAGCTAAGGCTCCGTCTCCTGAACCGAAGGCGCCGTCTCCACCTCCGCCAGTGCAGCAGGAAGAACCTTCCGAGGGAGAGGCCAGTGACAGTTCTCATCATTCTTCGCCGGAGAAATCCAAAGATGCCGAATCAGCTTCCGGTGCTTCGGATTATTTCGATCCGAAAGAACGTTCCAAGGAGCGAAAGAAGAATGTCGAAGCCAACCGGACCGACGACAAACGAAGCAATGCCATGGCCATGTTGAAAGCAAAACGAGAAGGCAAAGCCAAGCGTGAGGAGGAAGAAGCGAAAAAGGAAGCTCAACGCAAGGCTGAAACCGAGGACAAGGACGATCTGGAAGATGTCCCTGGTGGCAAATCTAAGAAGCTCAAAGCATCGGACATCTACTCGGATGACTCCGGAAGCGATAGTGAAGACGAGAAAAAGTCCGACCGTCGATCGCGGTCTGGTTCCAGCAGCGGAAGCGGTAGCGATAGCCGATCCTCTTCCGACGAAGAAACGTGGGACAAAGAAAAGGACTCCAAGGAGAAGAAACCTTCGTCGAGTTCGTCCAGCTCTAGCAAAAAACCTGCCGCCATTAGCAATAAGGAGGAACTCAACAAACTACGAATCTCGCGACACAAGATAGAACGCTTCATTGCCCTTCCGATGTTTGACCAGATCGTGCTGAACTGTTTCGTTCGGATCAACATCGGAAACAACAACGGAAGGCCGGTCTATCGGGTGGCGGAGATCGTCGGAGTCGTGGAGACGGCCAAAATCTATCAATTCGGCAAGTGCCGCACCAACAAAGGGTTCCGGCTGAAGCATGGCAGTCAGGAGCGGGTTTTCCGCCTGGAATTTATCTCGAATCAGGACTTTACGGACAGCGAGTATCAGAAGTGGTTGACCGTTTGCGAGGCCACCGGAATGGCGCTGCTCAGCATCAATATATGATTTCGAACCCGAGACCACAGACATCAAACGCTAGCTACACTACACCCAGCAACTCTCAACGACCGAGCACTCAGTCACCAGCCACCAACACTGCCACATCCACCACCCAAACACACATTGCACTCCCAGTTACTCCCATACACAACATTCTGCTCTCCACCGCCCTTGTCAAAGTTCAAGATCGTCACGGCAATACCATGCTAGCACGAGCCCTGCTGGATTCGTGCTCCCAGCACTGCCTGATGACGAAAGAGTTCTCCAGCAGAATGCATTTCCACGCGTCGCCATCACTTCTATCCGTTCAAGGAATCGGTTCGTCGATCAGCACGTCGACGAAAATCGTCAGCGCTGTAGTTCGGCCAAGGTTGGAGGGCATGTCAGCATTCTCGCAAGAGATGCATTTCAATGTTCTCCCGCAGCTGACTGTTTCGCTACCGACAGCCAGTTGTAGCATCACCGGATGGCACCTTCCCGAAGCAGCCTTCCTCGCCGATCCGCGTTTCCACGAGCCAGGACCGGTAGACATCATAATCGGAGCAGAGTATTACATGGACCTGCTTCGGAACGAGCGACAAAAAGCGACTGAAGATGGACCTACACTACAGAACACCGAGTTTGGCTGGATCGTCTCCGGCAAGATACCCGATCGCCCTGTCGGTGGATCGCCATCCTTGACTTTCGTCTGCTCCTCGAACGATCTTCAAGAACACCTCACGAAGTTCTGGGACCGAGAAACCTGTCGAAGTCACAGTATGCAGTCACTGGAAGAGTCAGCTTGCGAGGCGTATTTCAACCGGACAATCTCCGAAACGGGGGAGGTGTGTGTGAGGTTGCTGACGGCGAAATCACGAGTTGCTCCACTCGACAACCTGAAAAGGGGGAACAGGCGTCAATCGACCCCACGGTTCAAGCTATCGTCTGCTTTGCTGTTGGCCCACCTCTTCGAAAAGGTCGTGAGCAGCCTTAGCAAACGTGCAAGGTGCTTCTTCTGGACGGACTCAACCATCGTCAAGTGTTGGCTATCGTCGTCGCCGTCAAGATGGAAGCAGTTCATCGCAAGGGTTTCGGAGATTCAGCACATCACGAAGGACGGCGTCTGGAACCACGTTGCTGGACTGCGGAATCCGGCGGATATCATTTCTCGCGGAATGGCTCCTATACAGTTGCAGTATAGATCGCTCTGGTTCAGTGGACCGCATTGGCTGAGGTCGGACGAATGCAACTGGCTATCAACCCCACCGATCAGTGAAGACGAATTCGATCCGGTAGATCTCGAGGTCAGGGACGTCTCTGCAGTACTTCCAGTCATCGAACCAAGCGATGTCTTCAGCCTCCGATAATCGTTAAACAACCTCCAGCGCCACGCTGCATGGATTTTACGTTTCCGCATCAAGTCCCAATCAGAGTTGGCAAACCTGACGACCAGCAGAAGAGTTAGAGAATCGTCGAAGATCCTAGCTCTGAATTCGCAACTCGAAGAAGGAGTACTATGCGTTGGTGAACAGTTTCGTCCCGCGTCAATCAAGAACCGCCGCTCAACCCTCCAAAAGGTTCAACGGCACGTCCAGCAGTTGTGGAAAAACTGGTCCAAGCTGTACCTGTCGGACCTCCACAACCGTACGAAGTGGACTGTACATCGGAACAACGTGGCAGTAGGAACCATGGTAGTCCTGAAGGATGAAGAACGACCGCCTCTGAAGTGGCAGCTCGGCCGGGTGACAGACGTTCACGCTGGCGAAGACGGGAATGTGCGGGTCGTAACAGTCAAGACTAAAGACGGCAGCTACCGCAGAGCAGTATCGAAAATCTGCGTTCTGCCCATCCGTGACTATTTTGCATTGTCGAATGGGGAGAACTAGGTCTCCTCCACCGGCGGAGGTCGAATCCATCGGCCTCCGCACACCAGTTAAGTAGTTTGTACATTGTAATTTTCCAAAAAGTAACCCGCTCATTTTTCCCAGTCACGATCGCCCTTGGCTCCGGTAATCCGGAGCAGTCTCCAACCGACCAATCGAGCCCATCTAGCGTACCTCCTGTCAGTCGAGTCAGACCCTCATTACAATCAGCACCAAATTTGACTCTTCGAGGTAACCTGCAACCGCTTCTGGAAGAGGACAGGAGTGCGCATCCTGCCCTTGGCGTGTTACAAGTAGTCGTCATCTAGCTTGGCCAGTGAGATCGACGTTCACAGTACGTAGCTTCGTCAAACTAGTAGCAGCCCGTAGGTAATACCAAGAAAGTCATCGTAGCGTGAACAGAGAGAGGGATTCCGATGCCAGCCGGCGTCCGCGGAGGCCATGATGGCCTCCGTTCCAGGCAAGTTCTTTTTTAGTTTGATTATAAAGGTAAAAAAGCACCCTCTCATCTGTTTCAGCGATTATGCAACATCACCATCGAAATACGTCAACCGAGCAGCCGAAATTCCGATGGCAACCCGCCATCCCAGCACGACATTTCGTCGACGCAGTTCCAGTCAGCATTTCCGACGGCAGTCCCGTCCCAGCACGACAATCCGTCGTCGCAGATCCGCAGTCACTAGTTCCGACGGCAGTCCCGTCCAAGCGCGATGAATCCCGTCGTCTCAGATTCTCAATCAGTTCCGACGGCAGTCCCGTCCAAGCGCGACGAATCCCGTCGCCGCAGATCACCAATCATCAGTTCCGACGGCGCACTGCCGTCCCAGCTCGACAATCCGTCGTAGCAGTTTGCAGTCCACACATCCAGTCAAGTTCCTTCCGATACCGTAGCACCAACCCAGATCCAACGTTTCGTCTATCCAGTACGAGAGTGAGAGGGACATCGGTACCGTCTGGTACCCGCGGAGGCCCGCTGGCCTCCGTTCCAGGGAAGTCTTTTCGTAATGTGATTAAAAAGATGAAAAAGCACCCTCTCATCTCTTTCAGCGCTGTATTCATCCATCTCCACAAACAACAATATCAAGTTCCGATGGCATCGATCCTGCCATCCCAGCGCGACAATCCGTCGGCGCAGCTACAACAGTCATCCGTGCCAACCAAAGGCAGTTTCAACAATCCAATCGCAGTACGACAATCCGTCGTCGCAGTTCGATATTCATCCGTGTCGACGTCATCCTGTCGTCCAGGGCGATATTCATTGATCCAGTCGCTAGGTTCCGCCACACCACATGAATCAGTCATCATTTTCCACGGTCATCGCCCACAATTCGCCAGACGTCCATCCGTAGAAACAGAAGCTGAAAGAAACTTTGTTGATCAGCTTGTCCAGCAGGACCGATCACCCCGATGCGGAAGGGATCCATCTGTGCCACCCGGCGCACACGGAGGCCAAGTTGGCCTCCGTTCCAGGCAAGTCGCTTCAAATTTTGATTAATAAGGTAAAAAAGCACCTTCTCATCTCTTTCAGCGACTTGACCTGCGGCTAGAAGCAGACAACCCGGTCCGATCGGCGAAAAGGGCATTCGGCACTCCTACATACCTGGTGACAGTCCTCTGAATCGCTTCAGTTCTGAAGAATCCTTCCAACGTCGTCGTCTATGACAAGGTCCAATCCGTGCTCCACATCAGCGAAATCAGCAACTTTTTTTTTTTTTGAGAAACTGTAGTGAATTCCGGCTGAATGCAATAACACTAATGTAGGTCAGTAGTACAAGCTCCCGCAACAAGTAGGTCAACGAGGTCGACAGTATATAAGCCATAGAGTATATAAGAGCACAGGCAGTCAAATCAGTTTAGTAAAATTTGCGAGCAAAACAAAATCAAAATTATCGCATCTAACAATAGCAATAATTCGTGTGAAGGTTAGACAGAGAGGATTGGAATTAATGATTCCAAGGCGGCCGGTATATGTTAGAGCGGGACAATTATTATATCGACGCCTAGTTTGCTTGTGCATCCCTAGGTAGCCAACCGTGTCCAAACTCTCACTCTCTCTGAATCGAGCCGAATCTAAAAACCTTATATACCTGCAGCTGGCGATCGTGTCGCCGGCTGCGTAATACATAAGCGATGAGTAGAGTAGGTAGCAGATAAACAAATCAGCTGTTTGTAAATCAGTTAGAATAAACCGCCGCGGAGGAAACATCTCCTCTTGTTTTCTTCACCGTAATAAAGTACTGTTTAGTGTTCGCGTAATAAACGGTGTTTCGTTCAGTAAGTTCGAGTTTTTAATCAAGTGTCCGAAAGTTAACCGCGGCGGGCGCGAACATTTGATGGTGAATGACTGTGGTCCTGTGCTCTAGTGACGCCGACCGGAGTTTCCTGTTGTGGCTCAACTTGATCCGACTACGCCCAGTGCTGGATCGGAAATCCGGGGTACTAGCAGGCACTTACGAATCTTGGATGATGGACGGGAGATTCTTGCTAATCGCTAGCTCGGCCTGACTGCTCGGAGTGGCAGGCCAGAATTCCTTTTTCCAGCGTCTACTGCGCTTCAACGCTGGAGTCCGACGAAATGGCGCTACGGCCCGATGGGTTGACGCTTTGTCTCTGGTAGCGTGCTCACTGTTGGGTTGACGACGATCTTCACAGAGTCCAGCGGTTTGCTTCTTCCGACGTCCGGTAATCCTCTCCAGATGCCATCCTGGTCACGGCACCAATGTTTCGGCCAGGATGTCTTGCCCCACGTTGTGTACTTTTAATTGCCCCGGGCGGCGGAGAAGAAATACTAACTCAACTACGGATTTGACTATAATTTATTCCCACCACTGAGAGGCAGTGCTCCTGCTCAGTGGTGATATGACGAAACACACTATAAGTACAGATTGTGCAGTCGTCTTTTATAGGCGACTGCTAGTACGGATGGAACATACAAACGTTACAGAGATAGGTACAAAATACAAAGAATGAATAGCAGCTGTGCGCTGCTCTGCTGTATGCATGGAGCCCGACGCAATATCAGGCTGCCGCGGTGACAATGAGTTGGCTGTTGAATGGGCTGCTTCTGCACACTGCGTTGTGCGGTAGAAGAGCCTACGATGACGCCGGCCGACGACGTTGGAGCGAGATCCAACAGACGGGTTTCCTATAAATAACACGAACAACGACTTCCACAACGCCAACAACGCTTCAGATCAACTCGTGACCGATCGGATTCGTTTACGGCCAGCGCTAATCATCCTCCTGTTAGTGAAGGTCTGTTCAGCTGAGGCCTGATTTGTGAGCGTTCACCCTTCGAACGGAACGCGCTCTCTATAGCAGGTTGACTCTCCCCTATGCGCCTATCGTTAAGGTCGCCACAAAGTCACCTTTTTCTAGGCGTTTAATTCGGATTCGAACAATACCGGCACTGACTTGGTTTGCACTTCCAATGAGTTGTCGTTGCCAGCGTCGTTGATCGTTGATCGGTTGGTGGGCAAACCCCTCGAAGGCACGAGAGTGCGATGAAACGCACCAGAATTCACAATTTCGGGGTGGAGCTAAATGCCCGCTATGACATCAATAAAAAAAAATACCCTCACACTAATTGACCAACGCGTGGAGAATGTGTTGTGTACATATTACCACAGTTCTAGTTTTAAGCACCCTGGAATTTTATCACATTGCATTGATGATTGACCGAACACCACGGATACCTACAATATTCCCAATTACCGACCGACGTCCGTTCAGGTGAGAAGAAAAATGGTGAACGTCGAGCTGATGTGACCAACGACATCTACCACGAGAACCTGGCTCACATAGGTGTCTGAAACAAAGGGAGCACGAAAGCGTGATCACCCCTTAGATATTCAACACTGATCTGATATGTGATCCTTTTTATATATTATTTTCTTCTTTTTTGTTCTTTCCTCTTCTTTCGGAGCGACGGCGGCGACGTTAATAAACCATTGAGGAACTTGTTTTTGTTACGTCACAGCTCCTGAATTCATACGAATCAATGTTTTTTTTTTCATTTGAGAGAGCGAGCAAAGGCGCTTGAACCTAGGCACAACGGCCAGGATACATACCAAATACTTATCTGTGTTCCATCCCAGGATTCCAAGGACTATGGGTTGACGTTAATCTTCTTAGTGACGTCACCCCCACCGATTTTACGTGTACATAGTTGACTTTCTATATAAAACTAAGCGGTTGGTACGAGATGTCCCGTCTTAATGGTTTTATTGTAGAATCAGTAAAGCTACACAGTAAGTAGACCTGGCCGCTTTAATGTTTGTAATGCATTTTGGATGTATTGCATGCATTATTAATGACAAGAAAAATGGTAGATGTGGTCGATTCTCTCATTTTCCAGGATTCTCCCAATGAATGGCTGTGTATGTGTAGAATAGACTGATCTGAAATGTGATCCTATTCTAAGGTACTAGAGTTCTTATTAAATTGCCAAGTGAGTATTTAAAAGTGTGATTCGGAATGTTTGGCTACCATTAGGAAAATATATCTTATATTTGAAATTTTAACCACACATTTTATGTGGATAAACACATTTGTTTGTAGATTTACAATTGAACTTTGGATATTTTTCTGATAGTTTGAAATTATTCTAAGAAGAAATTTACTTACTTACCTTATCGATCAGGCTAAGGCCGGGGTGGCCTCTGCTGTACATAGTAGCCGCCTCCATTCCTCTCGGTCCATGGCTGTTTGTCTCCAATTCCGCACTCTGCGTAGGGTCCGCAGATCGTCCTCCACTTGGTCAACCCACCTAGCTCGCCGCGCACCACGTCTTCTTGTACCGGTCGGATGATTCTCGAGAACCATTTTAGTCGGGTTGCTATCCGACATCCTGATGACGTGACCCGTCCACCGTAGCCTCCCGGTTTTCGCGGTGTGGACGATGGTTGGTTCTCTTAACATCTGATGCAGCTCGTGGTTCATTCGCTTTCTCCAAGTCCCGTCTTACATCTGCACTCCGCCGTAGATGGTACGCAACACCTTCCGTTCAAAAACTCCAAGGGCGCATTGATCCTCTGCACGTAGGGTCCATGTTTCGTGCCCATAGAGGACGACCGGTCTAATCAACGTTTTGTGGATGGTTAACTTCGTGTTACGGCGAACTTTATTCGATCGTAGAGTTCTGCGGAGTCCAAAGTAGGCACGATTTCCTGCCACAATGCGCCTCTGCATTTCTCTGCTGGTATCGTTGTCGGCGGTCACCAGTGAGCCCAAGTACACGAATTCTTCAACCGCCTCGATTTCATCACCGTCGATATAAATTCGGGTGGTGAGCACGGAGATTCCTCCCTGGGGCCCTTTGCCATCATGTACAATGTCTTCGACACATTAACGCAATGTTGAACAGCAAGCACGAAAGACCATCACCTTGCCGTAACCCTCTGCGAGATTCGAAGGAACTCAAGAGTGTCCCTGATACTCGAACTACGCACATCACTCGATCAATCGTCGCCTTGATCAATCGTATCAGTTTATCCGGGAATCCGTATTCATGCATAATCTGCCATAGCTTCTCGATCGATTGTATCATACGCCGATTTGAAATCGATGAACAAGTGATGTGTGGGCACGTTGCATTTGCGGTATTTCTGCAACACCTGGCGAATGGCGAACATCTGGTCCGTTGTAGCGCGTTCACCTATGAATTGCTGATATTGTTCCACGAACTCTCTTGCAATCGGTGATAGACGGCGGCATGCAATTTGAGAGAGTATCTTGTAGGCAGCGCTCAGTAGTGTGATCGCGCGATAATTCCCGCAATCCAACTTATCGCCCTTTTTGTAGATGGGACACACGATACCTTCCATCCACTCCTCCGATAAAACTTCATCCTTCCAGATCTTGGTAATGATCCAGTGTAGTGCTCTCTCCAGTGCTTCTTCACCGTATTTTAGTAACTCGCTTGGTAGTTGATCTGTTCCAGCGGCTTTATTGTTTTTCAACCGGCTAACCTCCTCTCCAATCTATTGGAGGTTGGGGGCCGGAAGTCTTTCGTCCTGCGCACGTACTCCTATATCTGTTACCGCGCCACCTTCGGTGCTTGCAACGTCGCCATTGAGGTGCTCATCGTAATGCTGTCGCCACATCTCGACCACCTCACGCTCGCTCGTGAGAATATTCCCGTGATTATCTCGGCACATGTCGGCTTGTGGCACAAAGCCTCTGCGCGAGTGGTTCAGCTTCTCGTAGAACTTTCGTGTGTCCTTAGCATGGTACAGCTCTTCCATCGCTTCGCGATCTCGTTCTTCCTGCTGGCGCTTCTTCATTCGGAAGACTGAATTCTACCTGTTCCACGCCTGTCTGTAACGTGCCTCATTCGCTCTCGTACGGTGTTGCAGCATTCTCGCCCATGCTGCATTCTTCTCGTTTTTCAACTGTTCATATTCGCCGTAGTACCAGTTGTTTCTGTGATTCGGAGTTGCGATTCCCAGTGCTGTAGCCGAGGTACTACCCATGGCGGATCGGATGTCCCTCCAGCCATCTTCAAGTGTAGCTGCGCCAAGCTGCTTTTCCGTTGGTAGGGCCACTGCTAACTGCTACGCGTATTCTTGATCCACTTCTACGTTACGCAGCTGTTCGATGTTGAGCCGCGGCGTTCGACTTCGACGCGTGGTGATAACTAGAGAAAGCTTTGAGCGCATGCATACAGCGACTAAGAAGTGATCCGAATCTATATTCGCAGTGTGCGGACATTGGTTATATCCGAGAAGCATTTACCGTCGATTAGAACTAGGTCGATTTGGTTTTCTGTTTTATGGTCGGGTGATCTCTAGGTGGCATTGTGGATATCTTTGCGGGGGAAGAAGGTGCCTCTGACTACCATACCACGGGAGGCTGCAAAGTTTACGCATCGCTGGCCGTTATCATTTGATATGGCGTGCAGGCTGTTTCGCCCGATTACCGGTCTGTACATTTCCTCCCTTCCGTTCCGTTCATGTCGCCGACAACGGTTTTCACGTCACGCGGCAAGCAACCATCGTATGTTTGATCTAACTGCGCGTAGAACGCTTCTTTCTCGTCATCAGGTCTCCCTTCGTGTGGGCAGTGGACGTTGATGATGCTGTAGTTGAAGAAACGGCCCTTAACTCTCAACATGCACATCCTTGCGTTGATCGGCTGCCACCCGAGCACACGTTGTCGCATCTTGCCCAACACTATAAATCCTGTTCCCAGTTCATTGGTGGTGCCACAGCTTTGATAGAAGGTAGCCGCTCGATGCCCGCTTTTCCACACTTTCTGTCCAGTCCAACAAAGTTCCTGCAACGCCACGATGTCGAAGTTGCGGGGATATAGTTTGTCGTAAATTATCCTGACACATCCTGCGAAACCTAGTGACTTGCAATTCCATGTTCCAAGTTTCCAATCGTAGTCCTTATTTCGTCGCCTGGGTCTTTGCCGATTCGCAATGAGGATTTTTACGGGTGACTTATTGAGCCTACGTCAACACTCCTGTCTCGCCGGAGGGCCATCGTGCCAGTTCTGTTCAACGTCCCAACCAACACTGGGACGACCACGCTGATGGGGCTACCACCTTGGATCTAGCTGGGCGTGGTGCAGCGTTTCTTACCCAGCTGCTGAATGCCAGAACAGACGCTATTTGAGCCACACCTCCTGGTTCTAAAAATTGTCCAAGGTTTGGAGTCCCGGAGAGCCATTTAGCATTTAGCTTTTTGGAATAGATTTGTCCAATTTCTCTGGAAATGTTTCTGCAATTTATCTATAAAGTCGTTCGGCATTTTTTATTCTTTATTCTTTTGTACATTTCGTCAGTAGCCCCATTAGAAACTGCTTTGGAACGTCTTAAATAAATTCTTTTGAAATAACTACGGCAATCTTTCAAGAAATTCGCAAATACTTTTCAAATTTCCTTCGTCAATTGTTTTGGAAGTCGTCAATTCCATAATTTCCAATATAGTCGGCGAAAAAAATTCCAATTCAATGGCTGAAAGATAATACAGAGAGCTTGCCGAAGCGTGTCCTGAAGAATATGCTTAAGAAATTTATTAACCCTAGTAGGATCGTAGGTTAAAGAATTTCGAAATTAATGGCCCAAGAAATTTCCAGAGAAGTTTACCGGGATACAAAGCGATAGTCGAGGAAAATCATGTATAAATTACCGAAGGAATGCTTGATAAATATGCCGAAGCAGCTTCCAATGCAATTCCTGGAGGAATCACCGAGGGAACTTCTGGAATAATCCCAGAAAGAATGTCTTGCATAAACCCACCAATAATTCTTTAAGAAATTTCTGGAGAAGTTCATAGAATTCTGGAAGGTATCATAGTAGGAATTTCTAGAGAAATCCAAGTAGGATTTTGCTGCAGGAATCACTACAGGAGTTATTGGAGAAACCCTATCAGGAATACCAGAGAAATCCTAAGAGAAATTCCTGGAGGTATACCTACAATTATCGGTAAAAGTATTCTGGAGGACTCCACTGATAGAGTTCCTGATGGGATCGCAGAAGATTGCCAGGATGAATTCCAGCATAAATGCTAGAAGAAAACTCTACAGCAATCCCTAGTAAAATTCCAGAAGATGCCACCGTTAGAATTTCTGAAGGAATTCTAGTAGAAATCGCTGGAAACCCCACAGCAACAGTTGTTCAAATTTCCAAATGAAGGCCAATAGGAGCTCCTAGAGGAATTAAATGAGGAATTTCTCGAGGAATCCCTGGATAAAATCTCCGGAGGAATTGCTGGAAAAATCACCGGATCCTAATGGAAATTTCTGAAGGAATCCCAATTGAAGGAAAAAAGATGGATAGAATCGTAAGCAAGCGACGGGAACAATAATATGAAAGTTTAATTAAACATAGGTACATTTGAAGAACACAACTTCAACGATGACCTTCTTGCTCAACGCCCTGATCTCAATTGAAGTTCGCATACCTTCTTAAGGTAATATATGACCAAGCCAGCTTTCAAGTCAATTTTCAAGAGCACTAATTTGAAAGCCGAACAATTGATCGATCACAAGCGGGCAACCAATCGATTAACTTTTCAGCACAATCTGACATTCGGTTGTTCAGATTTGTGCTCTTACAATTTGAGCCGTGGCTTCGTCATACCTTCACTTTAAATATCTTTAGTTTATTTTCCCATAGAATCTTCAAATAGACAATTGTCAGATTGTTTCTTCCTGATTTTTTTTCTTTTTCTTATAACCCTTATAACCCTCCCTGACTTCGTCACCGGCAGATAAGTATTACGTAATTGGTCTCGTGAGCAGCAGGGCACGGCCGGCCGGCCAATTGGCTTGCGCGCGCCACTTGCTATATTGATCACGGTCGGTGCACTAACTGCCGAGCAGCGGGGTTGAACGCTACATGCTTTAACTCACCTGTTGGTACCACTGCACTACTACTGCCTCGACCACCACCCTCACCCCCACCAGAGGGCTCAGTCAGTCACCCGGTCGTCGGTGGAGAAGGAGGGTCCTCGATTCGTCAACTCGAGCGTTAAACGCTCTGCGCCCCGTGGTTGTTGTCGTTGTCGTTGTCGCTGGGGCAAACTTCAACGCACCTTATCGCAAATGTGGATCAACCCAGGTCCAGGCGCAAAGGCGATTACTTATTTATTTATGTGTAAAGAGATAGGCGAGTTACGAAGGAACGAACGAACTACATACTCCGTATCACGCTGCCGACGTGAAGTCTCCTTGGTTGACCACAGTCTCAGTCGCAGTCGCAGTCGGTGATTTTTATTGGCGGGTCATTAGAGCGAATGGCAACGACTCTCGAGCGCAGGTCGAAGTGCGAATGGGATGGCAGGCGATTCTAATTTATGTCCCGCGTATGTTCATTTGGCAATTTATTAAGTTTAAACTTTTACAATAAATTTTACCTCTGGCACGCGGTTGGAGGTGCCACACAACAGCCGCCGCAACCTCTCGCCATAGGGGGGCTCCTGGAGAGGGCGCTGAATAGCCGGCTGACTGCCTGACCGAAAATCGATTCCACCGTCCGTCGTTGACCGTCATTGACAATAACAATAAAATATGGTATATCGATTTTTACCCAGCGGACTTTGTTGTATGACTTCATATAAAGAAACATATCCCTCTTCTTGACGATGCTGTTCATTTTGGGAAGCTCGGAGGCAATGAGGCTCACGCGCTTGCACCCCGATATGAAGACGTGACGGTTTTTAATGGCTTTTTTGCACATTGTGTAAGAAGGCGGCTCCAAATGTTTTCGAATGTTGTGAATGAATGTGGACGCTTGGGGGTCGATTACGATCAGCGTGTGTCTCAATAAATTATTCGACTCTTTATTGATGACTGATCAATTTGAATAGGTAGTCTGGTAAAGATCTGTAAACGTTGATGATGAGGGTTGATCACTTGAAAAAGCGGTGGAATTGATTTCCCTGGAAATTCATTTAGGAAAACCTCCAGCAATTACGTTGGAAAGTCCTCCAGAAATTACCTTAGTCCTCAAATGCTCAAATTAGAAAGCCTTCCAAGGGTTCTTCGAGAAAGTCCTCCAGCGATTTTTTAGAAAGCCAAGCAGTCCAAGAATTCCTTTGAAAAGTCTTACAAGGATTCCTTTAGGTATATTGGAAGTCCTCCAGGAATTCCCCTGGGAAGTCCTCCAGGGATTCCCCTGGGAAGTCCTCCAGGGATTCCCCTGGGAAGTCCTCCAGGGATTCCCCTGGGAAGTCCTCCAGGGATTCCCCTGGGAAGTCCTCCAGGGATTCCCCTGGGAAGTCCTCCAGGAATTCCCCTGGGAAGTCCACCAGGGAATCCCCTGGGAAGTCCTCCAGGGATTCTTCTGGGAAGTCCTCCAGGGATTCCCCTGGGAAGTCCTTCTAAGAAGTTCTTTAGTTATTCTTCGAAGTCCTTCAATAATTCCTGAAGGAAGTCCTTCAGGGATTCCTATGCTTGAGCCTCTCAGAATTTGTTCAGGAATTTCACCAGAAATACTTCTAGAAAGTTTTTGGGAACTATTCTTGATAGTCTTGCATAGGTTCTCCTACGAACTCCTCTCCTCTAGGAACTTCTAGTAGAATTTCAGCACGGCACTGAAGACACCTCGAAAATGTGTGCATAAATTGAAAAATATTGTTCCAAGCGATATCGCATGTCGCTTTGACATTTACAAAAGCAACATGAGCCACAATCACCAGGATATCGGCAATAATCGAAGTGTCAATCGAACAAATCTCCAATCCTTTCCATTGAACTGACTTGCAGCTCAACATCACACCATCAGACCCGTGCCATTTAAACAGAGCAATTCCTTCGTCTCCCCCTCTACTTAGTGCATCAACGATCAGCATCCTGCTGAGTAGTGATCGAGACCAGGGACGTGTAGCTCGTGTGCGCTTTCAACCAAAAACATGCAAAATCACAGATGGTTGGTTGGTTGGTTAATTTGGAAATCTCCAACCACGTTTAAAAGATTTTCCTTGCTTGTCAACGTGTCCCGTGTCGGTCGGCGTCGTCAGCCGGTGCCCAACCGACGACGTCCGGTCAGTTAGTTCGAGAGGATTATTGTTTCAACGCGGCCTCGGCGTTTTTCGGTTGCCTAAATGGTGAAAAGTGGTCCACTTGCGATAAGGTTGCACTCGCGCACAAGTCCTCTCGCGTGTTCCATTCGACATGCCTCGTTTGGTAGGGTGGCCCAAAAGGGATCAAATCTGAAGCTTACCCTCTGAAAGAGATGTTCTGCTGGGCAATACCCACGATGTTCAGAAATTTTGAAACCAAATTTGGTGCAATAGTACCGCCTGTGTTGCATACAAGTGTCTGTAGAGGTTCTATTTCAATTACTCAAAATTCTTCAAATTCTTCAAAATCTACGCCGGTATCATTCTCCAGTATACAAAAGTTTGGACCACCCTAACCCTCCGTCGCTGCGTTAACTCAATCGATCCCCACATGCAGCAACAGGGGGCCTGATCTTATGTGCCATTGTATCGGGCGGTTGTAGTGGCAGGAACGGGACTCGGGATTTGCTCGATGAAACGCAGCCAAGCGCACTCTTCGCTGACAGCCGGCCGCCGACGACATGGAAAGTGGATGTAATTTATATAGGTAAACATTTAATTTGAATTTTAAATCAGGCGACCGGCTGACCGACGATGTTCCCTGTCGATATATCGATTGGGGACGGACGGGAAGGCGACCTTTTCCCCGCTATCATCTCGCGCTTGTTTTGATTTAGCGAAGGCTACCTAAATTGGCTATTAACGTTACACGTAAATGTGTCCCCCCGAAGGCTATGTGATTGACGTTTCATTGACCGGTGATTTTGTTTTTCGATTACAGGCCTTTCTGCAGAATCTCTTCCGGCTGTTCGACATGGACGGGGAAAATTGTCTAGTGCAGGACAAGTGGATCGAACATCTCAAGGGGCGTTTGACGTGAGTATTTTGTATAACTTAAGTACCAAATGGTTTGAAATACGACTGTAGTTGTGTAAATCTGCACAGGAACGTCATTTAATACCATAGAGATTCTGCAGAATTACGTCCCAAAATTTGTTTCAATTGTCGTACATCCGAGTCTTTTTTTTTGTACGGCTCGTCTCTAACTCAGCCAACTTTAACGTTGAACCATTCGTCATTGAAATCATTGCCATCATCAAGAATTTAAAAGCAGTTTTCTCGTTCAAAACAAAAGATATTGCGTATTTACTGCATTCCACATGAGAAATGGAATACAGTGAATATATTTTCATGGTCATTGTTTTGATTTACAGTGAAAAAACTGCTTTTCGTTTTCCGAAAGATGATGACGGATGCTTGAGCCTTAAAGCTATTGACTTGATTGATTGTACACGGATAGTGTTGATCGTGTCTTTCTACCAATTTTCATGTAAATTGGTACAAAATTAACGCAATCTATTATAGCAAAAAGACAATCCGTGCAAAAACAAGAGTCTGTAATTCAATCGGCATTACCGGATCCAAGAAAAATAACAATTACCTAGTCTAGTCTAGTCTAGTCTACACATACACAGCCATTCATTGAAAGAATCCTGGAAAATGATAGAATCGACTACTTCTATCATTTTTCTTGTCATTATCAATGCTAGCAGCACATCGGAGATGTAGTACAAGAATTGAAGCGGCCAGGCCTACTGTGCAGCGTCTTGATGTGGACATTGATGCCACAATAAAGCTATAGAACGGGGACATCTCGTACCAACCGCTCAGCATAGTAATAGTATAAATGTTAATTAAATTCGTTGGGAGTGACTTTGCTAAGAAGGTTAATGTCACTCCATCGTTGCTCTCCTTCCTGGGATGGGACATAGGAATTTGAGCCTCATGTCCAAGCTCGAAAGCCTAGCCCAGCCAACAAAAAGTCTTATATGATGTTGAATAGGATGCTAAAGTGGAGGCCATATGTGTACCTGCTTTCATTTGACTGCGTGTAAAGTGTGCGTATATCGCCTCCACTTTTGCATCCTATGCAACATCATATGCGATCGTGTGTTGACTGGGAGGCTTAAGCGCCATTACTCGCTCTCTGAAACGAGAAAAAGTATGATGACCCACTCCCCAATTATGGTACTGAATGAAATATGCCACATTATAAGAAACAGAAAAGTTATACAGCAATCACTACAGAAACGTAGAAAAAAGGTCGAGCAACACACTGTATCTGGGTACAACCAGCGAGGCGTGTCCACCACGTGTTGTCACATATTTTGGTCCATTATCAATAGCCCTATTCAACGACGGAGGTTGAACTTGCTCGAAGTTGCTGCATCTCGCTCTTACCTATTTGTCATCAAACGGGTAAGAGCGGGATGCAGCAACTTCGAGCAAGTTCAACCTACGTCATTGAACATGACTAATATGTTTCACAATTACGTTACTCAAAACAAATCAAAGCAATCAAATCAGAAAGATCTCACCGGTTGTAATGATGAATGTCCAAAAGGTGTTGCAACGACCACACGTCAATCCTGACTTCCAGTATTCCATTGGCAACACCATGGCGAGCCGGAATTCCGATTCTACTTGGACCTTTGACCTTCCATTGTTTCTTTCGCGTTGTTGCAGCTTCTTCACAAATGGTAATAACTTGCTCCTTAGCACATTCGAATCGATATTCATTAACCAATGTATCCTACTGCCAGCCGAAAATACCAACACAAAAGCGAAAAATAATTCGCGCACTGAAGGCACCAGTAAGGTCCTTGCGTCCTCAGCAGAATAAAATTGAATAGGTATTCAAATCCAGGATATTCAGAGCCTTAACCGAAATGAAATTTCGCTGTGTAAAAGTACAAAATTCACGAGAACGAAAAAAACCGTGACAGATAAATTTTGATTCACGTCCGCGCGCACTGCCTACTACGATCCGATCCCTAGAAAAATAACAATTACCTAAACATTAACTGAATGATGTCGTGGATAAGGTCCCAAAAGTTGACATCAAGATCCACATGGGCGACTTCAACGTGAAGGTTGTTTTCTTCGTGGAGGAGCTGGAGAACCGTGCTGCGGATATTTCACTTAGTGGCAGCGAAGGAGATCCATGGAGATCTATCAGTAATGTCTCGTCCCACCGGTGAGAATAATTTGAGTGAGTCCAGGGAAAGTTGTGGATCACAGAAATGGCACCTGGAAGAAGACAGCGGAGCGAAAAAAGCCAAAGGCGTGATTGAGCGAGTAAAAGCACGAGGTGCCAGAGCCGTAGCCGACCAGCGCTCAAAAAACCTTCGAATAACAAAAACGGCAAAAAATCGTACAAATCCAAAAACAAAATTATTATTTTCTACCAACGATTGCATTAAAATTCAATTAGAGCAGTAAAGTGTATAACAATTTCGCGGTACTTATTATGGCAATTTAAGAACTCGACTGCTGTTAGCTCATCGTAACTGCATTCAATCCAAAGAGGTGTGAAATCCAGTCAGGCAGCCAATCAACTAACCAACATCAGACGCACGGCTTATTAATTCAAATATAAAAGGTGTTAAATAGTAATAATTGATTTTGAAAATGAAAACAAGTCGAAGCAGCATTGACCAAGGCAGAAACTTTATAACTTATGATCGGTCATTATTTTTCTCCACATATAAAGTTGGCCAAATGAGCTGCGGTTGGTGCCTGATGCGAACCGACAACGACAGGAGCGCCCCGTTATGATGCCTCCGTCGCCGTAGCCAGCCACTTGGCTGGATTGGTATCGTAAAGATGACCGTTGAATGGACTCTCCGTAAAGTAGCACTTTTGAATTATCATAATCGTCATACATAGTTGTGGTGGGACTGGCTGCCACCGCCATATCTGCATAGTTATGCGTTCAAGCACCTTATTTTTCTCGTACGGGAAACTGGATTTCTCGCGAGTCTGCCAAAGGTGCGAAATCGACCTCTTGGTCTCTTGGTCGCACGAAGACAGAGATGAAACACTTCACCCCGCTGAGCATGAACATTGCTGATTTGCTACAAATATGGTATTCTGAATTGAACACCGAAAAGGGATGCCAGGGGCGAACGTATGCAAGAAGGTTGGAAGGTAAGGCAGGTGAATCAATTACCGATTCATCAATTCAGACTAATTTTCATCGAAATTTGGACCGCGTGGCTCACGTCACCCGATTTGGTGGTGCCTTAAGGGTGTCTCTCCTGGGGTTGGTTTGAGTGCTGGCTGCTGTGCAAATCTGAGTAGTACTAATATCGAATTCATGTGGGTTCGTGAGGATACGTGCACCATGAGGAGCCGTTTTCTTTGAAGACGAAACAGTAGTAGGTGGAAAAGGGACATTTTGGACCCGAGAAAAATCTGACAGCAATCTGAAAACTAATTTTGATGTTTTGATATTGCAAGTTATGATAACTGAGGTTGTTGTCGTTTTGGTCGTTTTAACTGTTAAAACATCAAAAATGAGAGCAGAAAAATATTCATGTAACAACAAGTTGAAAGCAGTTCCTGCTATCACTGAAAGCAAATTTACAACAGTTTTTGTTATCAGCGCGAAAAAAATGAAAAAAAAATCAGATTAATCCACCTAGTGGTGATAGTGCCTTTCTCGTCGAATATATACTCATGATCTTTCCGTCGACGCAATCAATCTTGCCTTAGAGTCAGTGATCAGCCTCAAATCTCTGTGCTTTGGTAACGGACGAGAAGGAGGAAATGCTCATAACAGCAATCTGGGAAGGTACCACCTACGAATCATGAATCATGAGAATACTTTATTTAGAAAATTAAGAATTTTATCAAGGTCATCATCGAATTGGGGCAGTTATTCCGACGTTATGTTCAACGTATGGGTAGAGCTGAAGGTATCAGTCCTTTCAGTTGACTGCTTGACCACCTTCACTGGAGGCTTATTCATACTAAGATGACAATTACTAGCCAGGATTAAACTTTTTTCACAGTTCGCTTTGACAAAGTTTTATCTGCAAACTTTATGCTATATTTTATTATCATTGGTTGCAAGATTCATGTAAAATTTGTAATGTAGTAATTTGAATTGCCAATGCTATATCACATTCAAATATCAACCACATTGCAGAGCTCGCCCTCGCATCAAAACTTTGCGCAGTAATTTTAGACGCAAATGCGCAATGCTGATGCGCTTAAATTTTAATTTTTCCATACAACGTTGACCTATCCTACTGTAAATTTACGTCTCAGGAATCTAAAATGGTGTGATTTGATGAGATCGCTTTAGTTTTTTTTTTAGGTTTTTGGTTCTCTTACATATATCTATCGCTTGCATTGATTGGGTTCACTTTCGTAATTCCGCTGAAGCACCCAACGCTGCTTCTGCAACACCACCGGTAGCCTCTTATGTAGTCTGAGTCTGTTTTGTATTGCTTACGAAATGATTCCGGAACACTACCGGTATATTTAAATGTGGTCTGAGTTATAAAAACTGTTAATCAGATTACCCGGAACTAAGAACACTACCGGTTGTAACTTCTGTGGACTGTGCCTATTTTCTTATTATCCATGCATAGGTTACTGACAAAAAAGCGTTTTGATGTACCGCAAGCATGGGTTTGATTCACTTTTATATATGTCCACCTTCACATTACCCGGAACCGGTTCCGGAATACTACCGGATCAGATATGGCCTGAGACCATTTTCCTGTTTACCATTCATCAGGTTTTAGAAATAGCGGTGATTTGATGTGTCGCATGCATGAGATTGGTTCACTTTTGTGTTTGACCACTTCCGACGGGACACCCGGAACCGGTTCCGCAACACTACCGGTTCAGATATAGTCTGCGACTATTTTCCTATTTACCGTTCATTAGGTTATAGAAAAAGCAGCGATTTGATGTGTCACATGCATGGGTTTGGTTCACTTTTATATTTGGCCACTTCTGGCGGGATACCCGGAACGGGTTCCGGAACACTACCAGATCAGATATAGTCTGAGACTATTTTCTTGTTTACCATTCATCAGGTGACAGAAAAAGCGGTGATTTGATGTGTCGCATGCATGGGTTTTGTTCACATTTGTATTTGGCCACTTCCAGCGGGACACCCGGGAACCGGATCAGGTATGCTACCGGTGAAGATATGGTCTGAGACTATTTTCCTGTCTACCGTTCCACAGGTTATACAAAAAGCTGCGATTTGATGTGTCGCATGCATGGGTTCGGTTCACTTTTATATTTATTTGGCCTCTTCCGGCGGGACACCCGGAACCGGTTCCGGAACACTACCGATTCAGATATAGTCTGCGACTATTTTCCTGCTTACTGGTCATCAGATAATCGAAAATCCCGTGGTTTGATGGGTCGCATGCATGGGTTTGTTGCAATTTCAACAACCGATCCGGAACAACTTAACTCCGGAACGGCTGGACCGATTCAAACCATTTTCGATAGGAAACAATGGGATAATATTCCGCGTCGATTGAAACCAAAATCGTTGAAATCGGATGATATTCACTATCCAAAAGTGAGGTGACATTTTTGTACACGTACACACATACAGAGATGGCATTTCACCGTAGCGATTCACTGCAGCGTCAGTTTATCGACCACACTGGGGATAGGAACATTTTTCACCACACCAAGAAGCCAGTTTCTCTTGTTTTGGGAGGTGGGTAGACCAAGCGCTAGTGTGTGCTCTTGCTCGTTCGCCTTGGATCGAGTGTGGCTCACTCTTTCGCGCACATCGCTCTCACGCGCTCTCCCGTGTTTTCACCCAGCAGTCACCGAATCACCACCATGGTGTCGCCGTGGCGAGAACTCTCCGGTGTTTCACCGCAGCGCGCACTCGGGCGCAAAATCCTCACTGGAGCGCACGCCCGGGTGATTTTTTACACTTTCACCGGAGAGTATTTTAAAGCGCTCTCGCCGCACTGTTGTGTGGCCTAGTGCTCAGAGAGCTAAGAGATTTATTTCTACCCACCAAGCTTGCGCGCATCCGAATCGCAGTGGTGGACCCACACATAAGAGACGGGCTCCTGTTGAGATGCACAGCGTGAGTGGTGTATTTTCTATTTCTCTTTTCTACACTGAGGATATGGACATCTCTGCACACATACACACACACAGACATCATCTCAACTCGTCGAGCTAAGTCAATTGGTATATAAGACTTGGCCCTCCGGGGGTTCTATCAAGACTTCATTTTTTGGAGTGAACATATAGCCTTTCGGTACACCTTGGTGTACGAGCAAGGCAAAACGTCAAATGAAGAGTTTTTTCGGGTAATATGAAAACCTTAATGTAAAAACACAGAGAACAGACATCCAAGTCCAGTTCCGAAACTGTGTATGGAATTTAACGGCAATTTGAAATCGACAACACAAGTGGCAATATCGTGGCGCTGCAATCGGTTAATTTCCCATTTAATTTAATTAACCACTTGAAATGTTTCAATTCATTACTGACTGAAGCAATATGGTGTTTGGCGGCGTTAGTGTTTTTATCGTGTATTGGTTTGCAACCTTACTCAAGTGAAGATTCAAATCCTTACACAACTTTCTCAATGAAATTTGTTCTAGCCTGGATGTCTGTTCTCTGTGGTAATAAGATGTTTGCACTAGTGGTATATCATTTGATTTATTACACAAGGTTGCCTAGAAGTGTTGAAATAACTTCAAAACTACAGGGGATGGCCAAAATGTTTGGGATAGGCATTTTTTTTCTCACAAAAAAATTCAACATGCTATAACTTTTCATAGAGTGCATCAAAAAATCTCAAATTTTGACTGTTTGTCAACCTTCGATATGTGCATCATTGGTACAAATTTGGGCTCGATTGATTAATATTTCGCAAAGTTAGAACCGTTCGGGTAAAACACTATTTTTTAGACAACTCATTTTTGAGCGGTCATATCTCGGAAACCAATGAACCGAATTGAATGAAATTTTGAACGTACACTAACAATAGGGTATGTGTGCCATCAATAATCTCACGCTCCCATATTCATCCTATTCGAAAACAAGCGATTACGGCACCGATTGATTCCGTTCTTTTTGTTTTCATGGGTGCTCACTTCTAACAAAAAATACAAAAATAAGAAACAAAACAAATAGCGCTTCAATCCTTCGTTTTTTGTAGGATGAAAATGGGAGCCACATGCTTAATAAGGGAACCAATATCCTATGTAAATGCTTCACAAACTATTAAAACATAGGTACTTTTTAAACGTTGAAAAAAGTTATCATGGATTGACACTTTTTGGATTTTTCTCGAAAAAAAATTTTTTTTTTACATCAATGTAAATAAATTTTAGAGTTGATATCCAAAGATTTTCCACTTCTGTTTTCAAATAATCTCTAATCAGATATATTAGAGCCTATTTAGATTGCAGGCAGAACACATTTCATAATTTTTGTGTGGTATTGTAAATGTGACTTATTTTCCTCTATATGAGTAGAAATTTCAACCCGCTATAACTTAATTCGCCGTTAGAAAATATTACATTTTATAACGTCGTATTAAGTATCAATATATTGTTGATAAACGTTAAAAAATTCATTCATTTCGGTTCACTGGTTTCCGAGATATGACAGTTCAAAAATTAGTTGTCTAAAAAATAGTGTTTTAACCGAACGGTTCTAACTTCGCGAAAAATTAATCAATCGAGCCCAAATTTGTACCAATGATGCACATATAATAGGTTGACAAACAGTCAAAATTTGAGATTTTTTTATGCACTCTATGAAAAGTTACAGCATGTCGAATTTTTTGTGGGAGAAATAAATTGCCTATCCCAAACATTTTGGCCATCCCCTGTATATATTTATATACTGATTAGCATAGACAGCAAAATGATATCAAAATATGAAATCGAATTTAATGAAGACAAACTGATTTCAAAATGTGATATCAATGTGCTGTTGATTACAGATCGTGTTTTTGATTTGCTATCACTTTGTCGTTAGACTTTGCTTGGGGAACACATTAAGATTTTGTTCTGCAATTTTACCTAAATAATTTTATTAAACTCGAAAAACGCTTTTAAAATTGTTCATACACTACCGATCAAAATTTTAGGGTTAGGGATTACCCCCTCAAAAACATTTTTAACCCCATATCTCCACCAATTTACGTTCAATTTCAAAACTCTAGGTCCCGTTCAAAGGATAATAAGTCAAAGAAACTTTAAACATGCCTAAATAAACTTTTCCAAAAAAAGTGTTGTTGAATCATGAAATTACTTAGCAAGAATTTTCGAAGTCATCATCGAATTATTGATGGCATATATTCCGACGTTATTTTCAACGTATAGGTAGACCTGAAAAATATCAGATCTCTCAGTCAAGACGAAATTACAAGCAAGTGTATAGTTTTTCTACACAATCTCAGATTTTGTTCACTTTCGTTATTCCGGCAAAGCCTCTAATGCTAGTTCTGCAACACTGCCGGTAGCCTGAGCCTACTTTTTTGCAAACCGTTCATCAAATTATCAAAAAATCCGTTATTTGATGTATCCTATGCATGGGTTTGTTTCACTGTTATGTTTGACCACTTCCAGCGGGACACCCGAAACCGATTCCATGAAACTACCGGTTGTTCCAAATATGGTATGAGTCTATTTCGTTGTTTGCTGTTCATTAGGTAACCTAAAAACCGACGACGGTTTGATGTATCGCATGTATGAGTTTGGTTAACATTTGTCCACTTCCGGAAGCCAGTTCCAGAGCACTACCGGTTCTGAGACTATTTTCCTGCTTACCGTTGATCAGATGGGTTTCAGTGGCGTTCCGGGGAATTTCAGCGACGTTTTAGGGGCATTACAGGGGGCGTCTGTGGTACCCCGTAACGTGGGTAGATCACCTCAGAATGGTGCGTTGCGGCGTAAGATCTACCAAATCAAATTTTGATCTTGAAATTTTCCTGCCTAAAGTAATCAGGCAGTAGTTTACAAATATTCCAAGATCAAAGTTTGATGCACTTTTTTGATGTTTTTGTAATATTTTTGTTTCAATTTTGCTGCTAATCAATATTTTATTTCAGCAGGATTCAGGTAAATTTATTGTATGATACAAATTATATTATAAAAATATGTAACGGCGAGCGTATCACTAATATGTAGGCTATTCGGCGTCAATGTTAATATTATGTAATATTTCAGATTCACAACCGAAAAATCAAGTTATACAAATAAATGCCATTAAGATGATGAGGAAACCAAGACGTATTGGGCAGATAACTATTTCGGAGCAGTCTAATAATGGTGTATCTGAACGTTGACCCACTGCATCCTTTGGAGTACCCTTCCACTAACAACACCTAGAACAACACCCATATCCCCTTGACACCTAGGCCCGAGAGGTCGTATAACTTTCTACATCTTTCTTTAGGTGTCTAACTAACCATCCTTTCATATTCCTCATCAGTCGCAAGAACGAGGCCAGGACAACTCTAGACTGTTGGAGGATTGCGTCAGTCTTGTTGAGAAGTCAGAGAGAAGTCTCCAATCTTTGTGTTTTGGTATCCGACGGGAAGGAGGCAATCCTCACAACTGTGGTCTATGGCTGTACTACCTACGAAATTTGTGCGACTTGATTAATGCTTATTTTTACTTTTTCAGTGGTAACCAGGTAAATGATTAAACCATGACAATTTATCGTACGCTTTTTCGCCAAGGAAAGCATCCCATTAAACCCTATCCAATTTCCAACTCCAGATATCTATGAAGTGGGCCAAGTTCTTGGACATATTCTGAGTAGATATCTAATCAACATTTCCTCCCCATCCCCGCTGATCGTAAGGACCTGGCCAGGTTTCGAGAGTTCGTTAAATGAAAGGTTTGTCAAGTCCCAGGCAACTTTTCTGGCGCATTAAACTTCTCAATCGACAGCCACCCCAGGATGTGTACGGTCGGCTATGCTATGCTATGCTATGCTATGCTATTACAGGGGGCGTCTGTGGTGTTACAGGGGATTTCAAAGGGCGTTCCAGGGACGTTCCATTGGCTTTCAAGGTCCTTCAGGAGTGTTCCAGATAGTTTCAGAGGTGTCCCAGGGGGTTTGAAGGATATTATTGGAGTTTCAGGAATGTTTTAGAGGGTTTCATGGAGTTTCAAGTAAATTCAGCAGTTATCTAGGGGTTTCAGGGGTGTTCCAGGGGGCGAGGGTTAAAGCGCCCCCAGAGCCGCTATTTTGAATGTACGCCTCAAATTGAATGTATATATTTACGAAAAGTGTCAAATGAAAAAAGGTATTATTGAACATCGTAAACCCCTCCCAGAGCAAATTTCTGGCTACGCCACTGGATGGACACAAATGTGTTTGTCAAAGTTGAACCATAGAGGGCACAAATTTCCCAGATGGAGGAGAACGTGCCCCTGGAGCCACCCTACTGATACCTGATGGAGGGGACCTGGTGTGATGATTAAAGCACGTGGTTACCCGACCAGAAGCAGCTAACAAAATAACAACAAAATTATAACAACCGTTGTTAGAAATAACAGAAATTGATTCAAATTTGTTGTAAGGGTTTTTATAGGTACATAATCGTAACAAAATCGTAACAAAATTTGTTATTATTTTAAAAATAAAATTATAACAAAACTTGTTTTATTTATTCAAACATATGGATAAAAATATTTGTTATATTATGCACTATAATATAACATAATTTCGTGTCGTAACACGTGCATTGCAATCTTTGTTATATTTTTGTAACAAAATTATTTTAAAATTTGTAAGATTTTCTGTGTTGTCTTGAAAAAAGTTGATGATTTTTGTTACTTTGGGTTTTCACAGATCATCATTAATATTACACGTAAAAATAAGTTTATTCCAATTTGAAACGCAACGGGCCAAAATACCTGACTGGCCAAAACTGATGTTTCTACCCTATACCAATTGTGTTTATATTTTCTGTGTCGTTTTTACTCTCAAACATACGAACTTGGGATATAGCTTAATCAACGTATTGCTTTTCATGATCTACGAGTCAGATCAATTCAATCAGCTCTTTTACTTGTATGTAGATACCACCGATATGACATTGTTGCGACGAGAATAACACTCGTACTGTTTCTGTTGCTGATAACACTCTGAAAAGACTCGCTTTATTAAACTGGTTGCATTTCTGGTCCTGACGTATCTTGACAGAGAGTCAACTTGATTCGGTTGGCCTTTACAACTGTAGTTCTACTGATACCATTTCGAAAAAAAAACCAACTGCCATCACAAGTGCGGGTACTACCACCAGTGCCCCATATTTGATCCGGAACGTATCAAAATTGTCGAGGAAAAGGCACAGCAAACTGTCCATATAACAGATGACATAAAAAAGGGGCACCAAACGGACCGCACCGACAGCGAACACCAACGCGAAGTCAATAAATTTGATAATTTCTGACATTCGCGGAATCTCTTCACCCGGGTAACGTGCATATAATATGAATGCAAAAAATATGCAAACATTTCAACATGCCGCCGAGCAATGATTTTAATGTATCAATTTCCCTCTCACTGCATGCACTGCTGGCGAGCGACGGATGCCGGGCACATGTTCGTACGGGTGGACCAGTTTTTCACTCGCCATCAAATACAAAAATGGTCAAAGAACTACCAAAGCTGTAAATGGATTTTATAATAATTCAATTCATTTTTCTTATTCGGATCATGCTCACTGGAGAGTTCCGACCATCAGCCGCCCGGCAGCATAAACCAAAGTCGCAAATGGGGCAGGGCGATTGGTGCGCAAATTAAATAAATTAATTCAAGTAGTGTTGTGCCGGAGCGTGCTGCCTCCCATTGCACCGTAATGTCATTTCCTGAACGACCGCGGCGGCGCTGACGCGCTGACTGTCGTCCTCGTCGTCGTCGTCGTCGAATTGCCTGGGCGCAAAGTGCTAAAAGGTCCAGAAGTGAGTGCAGTTCAGGGATGAAAAGTGTTTTTGACCATTTTTGGATTGATTGATCCGTGCGTCGAGAGGTGCGCTTTGCTGCGGTGATTTTTGCTCGAATTTAAATTACTCTCGTACGATTTTAGGAAATGGGTCGAATTTAACCGTATGGCAAGGCGCAATCACGTTGCAAGGTTTTATGAAGACCACCTTGAATGACGGGTCTGGGGGTTGATTGCTGAACTGATACAGCAAGCACAAGAATGAAACTATTTCACTAATAAAATGTACAATTCGACACAGAGAAACTACACAAATCAAATAATTACACTAGTTTACAAAATAAAACGAAAGTCGTGAACTTCTGTCAATGACCAAAATTTTTGAAGCATAATTTAGCGCTGATTTCGAAACCGTGCTTCAAAAAATTTAAAGTAGAACAGTTTTTGAGTTTTAGCTGAATATCGAGTTTTACAACTTTTTAAAATATGGAATTTAATAAAATTCAAATATCTTGCGTTTTGTTCAATCAATTTTGAATCTTTTTCCATAAATTAAAAGCTGAATATAATACCATTCGATCATCTGAATGCAGGTTTTGCGTCAGATTGATAAAATTCAGGATATTGGCGAGTTTTGGGAACGATCTCCTTAAATTTTAGCAAAATTTCCGAAAATATATGAAGAAATGTATTTTTTTCAATAAGAAAAAAACAATTTAAAAATTCTTTCTCAACGTTTTTTTTTGACATATCCCGAGCAGAGGGGAATATCAAATTAATAACTACGAAATCACAAAACCTGTTTTTATATCTTGTTTTGTTATTATTGAATTATCAAGGCATTACGTTTCCATAACATGTTTTGTTGGACAATCTTATTTTGTTATGACCAAGCAATTGGTATGCAGCCCTTAAATAACATTTCAATATTACATTCTGTTGTGGAACAAGTTTGGTTATTATTGTATTATTGAGAGTGCACACATACTTTATGGTATTGCTATCTAAACTAAAACAAATTTTGAAACAAAACCTACGTCATTCTACAACGTTATTTACAGCATTTGAGGGAAAGCAACTGCATATTCACTCATCAATTTGTCTTCCTCTTCCATTTATCATTACATCCAAACTGAGACAAAGTGCATGCCCCATATCACTAGGTAGTATTCCGTGGGAAAAAGTTTGCATAATGCACCAGAAAAACTGTTTAACGATTTTTTGAAAACTGCGCAAAGTTAGGCCCTAGGTGCGCAAAGTATGGTACGCTTACGGTATCACATTTGATAAGAGGTGTGGTATACTACGTGACATGGAGGTGCTGTAATGTGTACAAAACGAAGTCCCTGCTGGGCGGCGTGAGGTTTTGCTAAATTTCTGAAATTGACTGAGTTGTAGCTGAAAAGTACCCAAAATACCAGCCACTGCCCAAGTGGCGCAGTACCCTGCATACATCTAAACGAGAACATAGCAGACGATATTGAAGGTTTTTAAGGTTTTCAAAGGGACGTTCCAGATTCCGCCTTTGACATGTGAATTTCAATGATAAAAATGTCAAACTTATGGAGTAAACTTGTTTGAACGACGCTAATACAGACAGCTGAATCCAAAATTGTAGATGGTTTTGAATGTGATTTTTCAGACATATTTTGTATTTCACATGTTTTCCCTGTCGTTCCAGAGGATGAAGTCGGATCTACCTATTTGAAAGATAACTACATGAATAGTTGAAAATACACCTATTAGGGAAGAGAGAAACTGAAGTTCGCATTCTCACATGTTGGTCTAAATATATAGAATTCTCAGCCATCACGAAGTCATATATGATGTAGAATAGGATGCTAAAGTGGAGGCCATACCCGACTAGATGAACATAACAAGAATATATCATAATTATATCTTAATGTGATATAACTAACAAATTATGTCATAATTTTGTTATGACATGGACTGTTTCAAACTAAATTATAACAAAATATATTATAATCTTTTGTAACTAGTTTTGTTACAAATAAATCAGAACAAACTCTGTTATAACTTTGTTATTTTTGCAACTGAACAAAATAATCAGCTGCAAAAATAACATAATTATATCAGAATATGAAATAATTTTAATTTTTAGCTATATTACAAAAAATGAGAAATTTGATTAAGTATTCGTTTTTTTCATTGCTTGTAGAGCAAAAGGTCGATGGATAGCAGGTAAAAGATCAGAAAATGCTTATAAGGAAACAGCTTTATTCTATGTAATTGAAAAATTAAAAAAAAAACATTCAATTGCTGTTGAGGGGCTGCAGTTTTTCTTGTTTTTCATTGCGTAGAATGCCGGAAGCGTATCCGGCTACCCTCAAAACTGAAAAGTACTCATATTTTTTCAACTTTGAACCGATTTAAGTGAACTTCGACTCGTTTGAATAAGAAATCTTTGTTTTTTATTGATTGGTTATGCGAATAGAACGATTGGGTTACGCGGTATTCCCAAAAGTCCAAATTTTCTGGAACATATCCTTATGCTATTGAGGGGCCCAGATGCAAAGAGGTGTAAGTGGCCGTTTTGTCGAGTTTGAGCTGAACATATAAAAAAATCTTGAGATTTCAAGCTCACAAGGACTTTTTAAAGATTATTTTTATGATAAGAAAAATTACAGTAAATCAGAGAAAATTGGGTTGATATTGAAACTCCATACATTTTGAATGGGATGAAAAACTGGTGAAAAACTTCAAAGCTCATTTACTCGAAAGTGGGTTTTGTAACTTACACCCCTTTGCTTCTAAGCTCCTCTATTCTAATATCGGCGTTGTTGGAGTTAGCGTATTGAAAAGATATGGTCTCTCGTGAAACATGCTTCGTAATTACACTGTTGAAAACACTTTGACATCCACGTGCAGCACAACAGAACATGTGCTCGATGAACAAATTGAGATTTGAATTATGAAAATGCTACGGTCAACCTTGACTTGGTCAGCCAAAGCAAAATCAAGAAATTGACATTTATGCTTCGTAATGATTACTTTGAAGTCAATACTTTGGGCCTAGGCTGGGCAGATATGCTATTGGTGATTTGATGGTGCATGAAGAAGAAGAAGAACGATGGTGTTTTGAAAAATCCTATCCCTACCACACAGGAGAAGATTTTAAAATGTCTCTATAAAATCTAAAACAAAATCTAATTAAAAACGGTTTGATGTACGGTGTAAGACTTTGGACGGACTACATATTGAACGTATAAATTTAAATTTAACATTTTTTTTCTTGGTAAGGTACTTAATTTGTACCAATCACCAATTGGGTTTTTAAATTAAGAATAATATATTGATTTTTTGATTTTATTCGAAAGAGCACCTTTTTTTAAGCCAGTATGATTTTTTTCAGATTTTTAAAACTTTATTTTGATACCTAAATTCAATTACAAAAAGATTTTTTGAAATCACCTTTTGACAGCTGGGCAACTGCTTGACAGCTCCGCCCAGTACGAAATGCGACGAGGGGTGATTCGACAAATCGCTTCCATACAAACTTTAAATCGATTTTTAAATAGGTTCCCGGTTCACCGAAGTTCATGAAAATTTGGATTTCGGCTCAGTTTGGCATGTAGATTGTGAATATGGAATTATCTCAACACCACTAAAGAAGCCAATTGCAGCTGGTCTATGGAAAATTCCACGTGTATGGCAATTCGGGGTTTTTCTTAACTCACGATGACCAGATCGGTTCAGTCGGATTTGTTTTTGATGGAAAAAATTAATCTGGATCAAATGAGATCAATATTGTCAAAATCGGAGAAAATTTATCGCAGATATAACCATTACATAGTTTATCTTCTTTATTTTATTGTCTGCTGTTTCATATTATGAAGTAAAAAATAAAGGCATTGCAACTTCTAGAAATTTCATCAGACTCTTCCGTATTTTTTATTTTATTCATTGCTATAATTTGAGTTTTGGGTAAATATAGCATCATAGCTATTGATTTGTTTATCTTTGTATTAATTTCCTTCTTTCAATATCCCAGTCCCGTTACGGTGCCAAATTCGTATCACTTTTCTACGATTCCCAATTCTTATAGGTTAAGTAAAATTTTAGCTTCAAAAAGTGATACATCTGCAAATGAGTTTTTTTATCTCAAAATTGAGTAAACTTAGTTGAATTTATATGTCATTTTAACAGTACTGCTATTCTAACCTCTAATTATAACGTCAAAAAGTACCGAACAGACTATGTAATACGAAGTAATGAATGTCAGTGAGAGTGGAGATAGTAAATATGGTACCTACTAAATAATTCTAATCAATAAAAAATGTCAACTATACAGACAATTCTGCTCAATTGATGATTGCATTTGTCTATTATAACTTTTTTCTTTCGATCTATTATTATTCGATCATATATTGATTGACATTATGTCATAAATATCTTTTTTCATTACTAAAAATAATCTAAAACAGAATAAAACTAAACAGCAACTGCAGAAGTAATCATATCGGCATATGATATAATTACCTTTTACCTTCGCTCACGTAGGTACGTGTATAATCGCCGTTCTCACAACGCGAACAAAACAAAAAATAAAAAAAAATCATCTCCGTCTGGAAAGAATCTTTGTCGCCGCCAAAATGCACCCCATGACAAAGCTCAATCATAAATAGTCGACTAGCAACTTTTTCGTCGTTCTCTTTGTTCCGAAACAGCCGACGACGGGCCATGCGAACGCCACCACTGTTATTAGTGTTACAGTGCACATGTCTGCTCACCGCGATAGCGCTGTTGGTAAGAGAGAGAGGTTCATTGTTTGATCTTGCATTCAAATCTCTGTCTATTTTTGTCCTGCGACTGGCAAACATGAAATGGGGGAATGGGGAAACTGGCAATACGTAGAACCAGTAAAGCTTCTATCGTCCCTCACTGCAAGTGCTGTGATAGCCTCATTGGTAAAGGCGACTGAAAATTTATGATAGCAGGATTGGAGGTTCAAATCCCGTCAATGTTTGTAAGTTTTATAATGAATTCGAAATTTTTTTTTATGTGACCTATTATTTTCTAAAAATAGAATAACACACTTAAAATAATTACCCGAAATGAGTAAAAAAAGTTAGTTTTTACCCTAATTTTGCTTTCGGAATGTTATCAATAACTCTTTAATATCAAAATTTGTCATTGAAATATTTCCCAAATTCACTGTTATTAAGTTGTTATTGCCACTAACAAAACATGTTATTAAATTGATTTTTCAGGAACAAATTTTTGTTATGTGACTTGTTATTTTGCCGCTTATGACAGACAAGTTTATAACTCAATATGTTATGTTAATAACAATAAAATTACTAATTCCATTATGCAGTTATTTTGCCAAAATAACGCATTTTGTTATGCTGTTGTTATTCTCTTCTGCTCGGGATCATATGTAGGCGAGATACAGTAAAAAATTCAGCTCAATCGGAGCATTGATTACGGAGAATGAGGTGTGTGAAGTGAGCGACTTTGCTTAAAAATAGAACAAAAATCGATTCCAAACCATCAACCTTGTATGGAAAGTCGAAAAAATTTCCGCTCTACTGTAATTTTTTTCCTTCGCGTTTTCGAACTCAGGGCATGATTCTACACCAAAAACGATCATCAACTTACCTAGTTCAAAAATGCTGTAAACTAGTGTTATTTGTGATAGCTCTTCCTTCAAATTTTATCCAGCAAATCGTTCCAAATATGGCATTTCGATTATCACAAACAAGCTCCAATTTGCTCTCTGTTCCCGTATTAAGTTATCTCTACCAGACAATCTACCTGTCTTGAAATCTCTCGAAATGGATACTCCTAAAATGAGATCCCCATCTATGGCAAACCAAACATACACGTGGATTTCACCAAAATCAATCCACAACTCACTCAACCGATCCGATCCATGTAAACGCCTTGTATGGCAAGATGCTTCCGAGCTACACTGCTGGCTGAACCGAGATCCCGGCGGACTACCTCAATGATGCTCTGAAACGCTCAGGTCACGCGGCAGCAGCAAAATATGAATTATCTCACCAGCGCCATCACCACACAAGTGTCTTTCTTACGGCGAATTTCCCGCTGAACTGGAAAAGGCAATCACATCGAATGAGCTTAACCTGGTGGAGGATGGAAGAACAGCCACCGAAGATAACAATATCTGGAATGTGCGTTTGTGCCGGGCAGGAGTAAAGCCGCTGCCGATCCGCAGATTAAGGACCGCAGATAAAGCGACCAACATGGACATGTAACACGAGTAGTTTCGCGAAATTGCGGCATTGTTGGGCGGCTGTTGATGGCGTGAAGTGCGATGCCTTATATCAGAAGTGGCGAAATTTCACATATAAAGTCGAAAATTTGATCCATTTATCAATATAAAAAAAAATCCGTATCAATTTCCAGAACGGGTAATCTGTTGCAGTAACAGAATTGCGATAAATGGTGCTGCTTGGGAAGTGCATGATTTCCAGGCCACACCACAGCTAAACATTCCCAAAATCAGCCTTAGATCCTACAGAACCGTTATTTTGAAAATATGTTTACACGGAAATCTGTCATTGTATACTAGTGATCTTCTTAACCCCACGTCTCCACTAGACCGTAATGTCTTGCCTTTTTACTTCAAAAAAGAGCAAACGATACAAAAAATGTTCAGCACCGCTGTTCTCCTAGCAAACGGCGGCAGAACATTTCTGCCATGACACATCACAAACATTTGTGTCAAACCAGCACAAACCTTACTCATTATTAATTACACCAACAAACATACATACATACATTTATTTGTTTAACATCACATTTAAGACAAGATGTAATCAACAATAGTACGCCACAATACTCGGTTTGTGGCTGCCGCTCTCCATCCTCGGTCGCGCCCAATGCTCGCCAGGTCACGCTCCACTTGGTCCGCCCATCGTGCTTCTTGTGCCAACATCAGCTTTGCAGGGTTGTTGTCCGGCATTCTTGTAACATGCCCTGCCCACCGTATCCTTCCGGCTTTGGCCACCTTCTGGATGCTGGGTTCGCCGTAAAGTGCAGCGAGCTCGTGGTTCATCCTTCTCCGCCACACACCGTTCTCCTGCACACTGCCGAAGATCATCCTTAGCACGCGTCGCTCGAAAACTCCGAGTGCTTGCAGGTCCTCCTCGAGCATGGTCCATGTTTCGTGTCCATAGAGGACCACCGGTCTTATTAGCGTTTTGTACATGGTACATTTGGTGCGTGTGTGAATCTTTTACGACTGCAGTTTCTTCTGGAACCCGTAGTAGGGCCGACTTCCGCTGATGATGCGCCTCCGAATTTCACGGCTCACGTTGTTGTCAGCCGTCAGTAAGGATCCGAGGTAGATGAATTCCTCCACCACCACGAAGGTATCCCCGTCTATCGTAACATTATTACCCAGACGGATACGGTCGTATTCGGTTCCGCCTACCAGCATGTACTTTGTTTTTGAGGCATTCACCACCAGTTCGGCCTTTGCTGCTTCGCGTTTCAGGCGGGCGTACAGCTCTGCCACCGTTCCAAATGTTCTGGCGATAATGTCCATTACGTCCGCAAAGCACACAAATTGACCGGATTTTGTGAAAATCGTTTCCCGGCTGTTGAAAATTGTTCCGGCTCATCGCATCACACCTTCCAGAGCGATGTTGAAGAGTAGGCATGAGAGTCCGTCACCTTGTCGCAGTCCCCGGCGATATTCGAATGAACTGGATAGTCCACCCGAAACCCTTACGCAGTTTTGCACACCGTCCCTCGTTGCTTTAAGTTTAATCAATCTAGTCAGCTTCCCAGGAAACATTGGCGTAGCTAGGAGGGGTTCCAGGGGTGCCTGGCACCCCCTAGAAAAATTTGGCACCCCCTAGAATTTTTCCTTGACGGTCAACTAAAATTTAAAACTTCACACAATAATTGCAATATTTATTAATGACACATTTGGATATTGGTAAGATCAACAGACTTCTCCATAGATTCCTCCAGAAATACCTCTATCTATTCGCACAGTGTTTTCTCTAGGCTTCCTTTATAGATTCCTCTCGATATTTCTTCAATAAACTTCCTTTAGGATACTCCAGGCAGTCCTGATGGGGTTGTACATACATAGTACAAATTTCTGCAGAGATTGATCCAGAAAATTCTGTTAGGATTTCTTTGGAAATTCTTACTATGATTCTTCTCGGATTTTTTCTGAGGATTCCTCTTAAAATTTCTATTAGGATTTCTTCAGGAATTTCTGTTGCAATTATTCAATCAATCTTCCTGGGATCCTTTCAGAAGTTCCTCCGGTGATTCTTCCAGGAATTCCTTCAAAGATTTCATTCAGAAATTCTTCCAGAAATTTCTCATGGAATTCCTCCAGGCGCTTATATTGGCCTTCATCCGGGAATTGTGGCTAGGATTTCTCAAGCAACTCCTGCTACGATTCTTCCACCATTTTCTCTTCTCCTCTAAAAACTCTCACTGTGGTAGCTTCTGGAATTCTACTAGGAAAGTTCTTCCGGAAATTATTCCGGAAGATCTCCCTGAGATTTTTCTATAAAATCTCTTCATTGATTCTTCCATACATTTCTTCAAAAATATATCCAGGACTTTCTACAGAGGTTCTTCCAGAAATTCCACAGGGGATTTCCCCAAGAACTTCTATTGACACTCAATTTCTTGGGTTTGTGCACACGTAAGAACTATTTACACCCACGAGACGAGGCGTCTCGTGGGTGAACTTCTATTGACCTTCTTCCACGAATAAAAGCTGGAATTCTTCAAGCAATTCTCATCAAGACTTCTTCAAAAATACTTCTAGGGATTTCTCCTGGCATACTTCTTCCTGAAATTCCTCCAGAAATTCCTCCAGCGATTCTAGCAGGGATTCCTCCAGTATACTTCTACTGATTCTTTCAAGGAGAACTGTAGGTATTCCTTCAGGAATTTGTTAGAGGAACTTCTCTTAAGATACCCCTGACATTGCTGATTCTAGGGTTTCTCTAGAAATTACTTCTATGACAGCTCCCGGAGTTCTAGGAATTCCTCCAGATATTCTAGCTGTGACTGATCAAGCAATTCATGCGTTTCTTCCAGATATTCTTCCTACAGAAATTCTAACTGTGGTACTTCAGAAATTATGCTACGGATTCTTCTAGAGCTTTCTCCTGGCTTTTTGGCTGAGACTTTTCCTGGATTTTTTGCAGAAACTCCTTTAGTTGCTCCACCAGGGATATCTCCAAGGACTCATCCAGGAATGCCTTCAGAGATTTAATACAAAGATTCCTCCAGAAAATCCTCATGGAATTCCTGCAGAAACTCTTTTTGGCCTTTCTCCAAGAATACCTTAAACAACTCCTCCGGTGATTCTTCCAGCAATTTCTTCAGAAATTCCTATACGAATTTATCCTAGCATTATCGCTGGAATTCTTCCTGAGATTCTTTCAGAAAATCCTCCTGCGATTCCTTCAGGGCCTTCTCTATAGATTCTTCCAGAATACCTCTACCGGTTCATGCAGGGACTTCTCTAGGTATTCCAAGGATTTTTTTTGGATTTCCCCCGGCATTCCTGATGGGGTTTCTCTAGAAATTCCTGTACAGTTTTCTCCAGCGATTCCTTCTAGGATTTCAGCTGAGGTTTCTACAGTGATACATCCCAGAATCCTTCTAAGAATACCTCCTAAGATTTTTCCTGTGATTTCTTCAGAAACTCTCCGGTGATTCCTCCTGGAATTTTCATCCAAGATATTTTCTCCACAGATTCTATTATAAATTTCCCATGGGATTCCTACAGGAACTCATCTTGGCATCCAGGAATTTCAGCTGAATTTCACAAGCTATTCCTGCTGTGGTTTTTCCAGCAATTCCTCTTAGGACTCCTAGGACTTACTGTAATACCTCCCAGATTTCTTCTAGGGATTCTTCTAAGAACTTCTCCAGAAATTCTTTTAAAAACTTGCTGGGATCTCCTAGGAGTCTTGCAGAAGCACCTTCGGTGAGTCCTCCTGGAAATCTTAAAAAAATCCTGGGATTTCTTCAAATATTTATTGTTGGACTTCTCCAGGAACTCCTAATGACTTTCATCCAGGAACTCCTCCTAGAAATCCATAAGCATTTCCTGATGCTTCTAATGTTTCAGGTATGCCTCCTAGATCTCCTCCAGAAAGTTTTACTGTGATACCTGCAGGAATTCCTCTAGAGATTTCTCCTAGAATTCTTGCAGGGATTCTTCTAAAGACTCATCCAGGAATTCATAGATTACTCTAGAAATTAATCATGGTATTACACCTGAAATTCCTCTTGGTCTTCTTCAAGGAATTCTAGCTGAAGGAATCAAAATATATATATCTCTAGAGGAATCCATAAACGAATTTCGGGAATTATTGGAATTTCCAGAGAAATCCTAGGAGGTACTAGAGAAATCTCTAGTGAAACCGTATGTATGTGTACGGGAAAAACTTGTAATTAATTGACAAAATGAGAGATGTGGATACAATTCTGTTGGGATTCGAGATTACACTGCTCCGTATTACGTAAACCACAGTATGGCCATTTCTGTGTGGGTTCCTTAGGCATGATTGTATTCTTTTTTTTTTTTGAAAATGTCTACGGTAGTTTCATTGGAACCCAACAAACATTTTATCTTTCTAGAAGAGGAACAAACCACTCTTAAGCAAAATTTAGTTTAAGAAACTGATATTCAGCTAGTTACGTTTCTTGGGAATGCAATCAACAATTTCTTTGATTTTTTTTTAATTTCAATGGCTATTCCTCCGTAATTATTCAGGCAATTTCTTTTTAAGTTATTTTGCAAATTTCTCAGACAATTTTGTCGTGATTACTCAAATGTACTTGCTTGAAGAAAATCCTATGAAATTCGCGAAAAATTTCCTGACAAATTGCCGGAAAAACTTTCATACAAATTACCTTAGAGCATTCAAAGTAATTGTCAAAAGAACTCATATAAGAACTACCAGAGGAATTCCTGATGAAAATAGAAAGGCATCTTCAAAGAAATTTGCCGAAACCAATCTCACAATAAATTGTTTAATGTTTCTATGAAAATTTCCACAAACATTCACAAAAAAAATTCAAAGAATTTTCTGAAATCATCAAAGGAATTTCTGAAGAAAATTTAGAAAGTATTCCAAAAGTGGTTGCATGCATGCATCAAAGAAAATTGCCGAATTAATTTCCAAAGGAATTTCCGAAGAAGTTCCTAAAGTAATAATAGAAGTTTCCAAGATTTCCAAAAGATTTTCTGATAAAATTCCCAAATAAGTGTTCAATGCAAGTAACACCTGAAATGCCGAATGTGTTCCGAAAACATCTGCTGCAGGGATTCCTCATAAAATTACTAAAGAAATCTAGAAGAAATTGTCAAATGAATTTTTATTTAAATTATAGAAACGATTTATAAAAGAAATTCTGATGGAGTTTTCGAAGGAATTGGTGAAGAAATACCTAATAGAATGAATAATAAAAGTAAAAAAATCGACGAAAATCCAAAAAAAAGTAGAATGACTTGCCGAAGACACTTCCAAAAAAAAATTTAGGAAATTACCATAGTCAATGTCGAATGAATTACCAAAGGCTTAACTAGAAGAATTCCAAAAGGATTTTCCTGAAGAGTAATTGAAGAATTTTAAAAAGCAAATATCAATAGAATTGCTAACATTAACAAAACATCGCTTGAAAGACTACTTGAAATTGGCGAAAGAACTCTCGAGAAAACAATTCAAAGGATTTACCAATGAAATATAAAAAAAGCCAAATAAATTCCTAGTGGAATTGCCGAAGAAAATTCAAAAGTAATTTCAAATGAAAATTTCAAAGGATGCGTTAAAGGTGTTTAGTATTAAATCCAGACATATTACCAAATAAATTCTTAAAGAAATTGTCAAAGGAATTTGTCATATTCAAAGGAATTAAGGTACCCCGGGGCAAGTGAGAATCGGGGGCAAGTGAGACCTGTAGCTAGTATTTTTTTTATTATTTATTTTTAAGACTAACATTCTTCATGGAAAACATAGGTATCACACCTACGGATACTTTGAATACAAAAAATGTTATTGTTTCAACCATAAAGAGACCATATACGTTATTGTTGTTCATATGCAATTTTCAATTCACTAGGTGAGATTGACGTGCTCTACTACATTCGTCGTTTAAAAATAGATTTGTTATTCTACAAATACTTTTTTTGTTTCAGTATAGTATTTGGAGTTCCTGCAAATAATTTCAAGCGAAAAACCTGTATTTCATTTTGATTTATTACCTTTATAATTTATTACCTTTATAATTTATTTATTGATAAAACCTTGGGTAAAAAAAATCTAAAAGCATTTTTTTTATGTTTTTCTCTAAATATCTTCCATTATTTTTCCACTTAACGCTGCATAGTGCATTCTTCTGAGCATTCAGGAATCGTCCATATAAAATTTAGATACGGAAATGGCCTTTTAAAAATTCATGATTAATAAAACATTATTTATTGATCATAAGATTATGTAAGGGAGAAAATATTACTGAAAATCTCGAAACCCCAGATTTACTATTGGCGAGATTCATCAACTATATAATAAAGAGACCAAGTTTCGAAATCTTTTGTCTCTTCACTTTACGGCGCTCTTTTTGTATAAAAAAATCAATTTATTTTGTATGAGCTGCTAGAGTTGATTGAAGTTTTTTCCCCAGCGATTTCTTATGCGTTACGTAATTTATGCATGATACCATAAACCTCCTCTTATTTTAATCTCTAAACATAGTCATTCATATAAGAGATTTATGATTTATGTTATCTTATTTGTTGCAACTTATATTAAGCCCTTTGAACAAAAACTCTGAATAGGTCCCACTTGCCCCGTGAAACGCAGTAAATGAAGATATGCTACACTTTTCATTATATGCATAATATATGGAATGTAAAAAAAAATTGAAACAGTTTTAATGCACGTTAATAAGTACAAATGGTCGGTGTTCAGTCAGAGTGGACTACGCGGTTTTTTGCACAGGTAAAGATAAGCGAAGGAATTCGATAATTCTGAACTTTTCAACGTTTCTTTGATGCAGATAGGTCATTACATATATGAACTATAGTTTTTCAGAAAACAATGCGCTAGATTTGATATCCCAAGTGCTTGCAGGAGATTTCCCCAAAATCATTGAAAAACAGATGGTCCGGTCTGACTTAACGCCGACCAAATATACCAAAAACGTCTTTTGGGTTCATTGGAATTATTGAAAAATTTGTGTTCTGAAATTTTTGGCATGACGAAACCAAATTAGCATTTTTTTAGGTCCCACTTGCCCCGGGGTACCTTACTGAAAGATTTCTAAAAGAAGTCCAAATAAAATAATTTGCAAAACAATTTCCAAATAAATTTCCGGGAATACTCCCTGAGGAATTACCGGAACAATGTTTTTCCGAAAACACAAATTTCTTATTTTATATTATAACATAGAATCAGAATCCCGAAGAGAAAAATCGAATGTTGTGGTCAAACCAAAAATGCAAATATGTATCCTGATTTCATAGCTTCAATAATTTATAACTCATATAATGCACAAAGCTTATTCAGCTTATTAGACGCAGTGGCTTAATTTCCACAACAGGAGAGGAAAAAAAGACGCTAACAATTGTTCTTTAAAACTATTTTATAAGGGTTGTTATCATGCAATAAACAAAAGGGATGTCACGATGAATACAAGTAACACGCAAATTTATGGATATTTTATAGTTTAAGAGATTTACACTTCTAATAATTGCTCTGAAAATGTATTCCTAATCAATGTATTCAATCCACAAAACAAAGGGGTGGTGATGATTGAAAAGCTCAAACTGAATATACAAATTCCATGTATTATACGTAACCAAGTTATCAAGTTCTCAAACCTCACATGGCGGGGAAAGTGTTAAGTTAGTACAACGGTTCGGATTTTAAAATGAAAATGTCCTTTAAAATATAGCGCGTTTAAATTTTCAGGCTAATTTGTCCCGTGACGCAGTATATCATTGTACTTAGAAATTGAGGATGGATCGGTGTTTCTTTATACAAAAAAAAAGCAAAATAACCTGGAAGCCACTGAAACTGGCACCCCCAGGCACCCCCTAGGAAAAAATCCTAGATACGCCAATGCCAGGAAAGCTGTTTTCGTCCATGATTCTCCATATTTCTGCGCGGTCGGTACTTTCGTATGCCGCTTTGAAGTCGATGAACAGGTGATGCGTTGGGACCTGGTATTCACGGCATTTCTGGAGGATTTACCGTACGGTGAAGATATGATCCGTTGTCGACCGACCGTCGACCAAGCCGGCTTGCTAACTTCCCACGAACTCATTCGTTTTAGGTGACAGACGACGGGAGATGATCTGGGATAGCACCTTGTAGGCAGCATTCAAAATAGTCAACAGTTGACAAGCGCCCTTCATTCGCGACAGACATTCCTTCTCAACGCTCTCGTGCGTCAGTTTCTCTTTCTGTTGCGAATAAATTTTGCATCGCTGCAAGATGTCTTCGCACAGAAAAAATACCCTAGTCGTGGACTTCGGCGTATTACCGAAGCGACCCGGCTTACAACAAGTGGAAAAATTCCTTAAGGATTTCATCAAAGTTGACCTGGCTGATGTGAGGAACATCCAGCTCCACAACATCAAAAACTCTTTGTTCATTGAGATGAACGATGCAGGCGTAGCCCCACGGCTCCAAAGGCAGCACCACCTCCAGCACTATTTCACGATCGAAGGAATGAGATATTACATTCCAGTATACGTGGATGGTCCCACTACTACTGTCCGAGTCCACGATCTGCCACCTCAAATGGACAACGATGTTATCTCCGACCATTTGCAGCAGTACGGGAAAGTGATCTCCATACAAAATGAAGTGTGGAAGAACTATTTCTCGGGGATACCGAACGGCGTGAGAATTGTTCGTATGCGGTTGGATAAAGCAATACCATCGCATATTGTGGTAAACAGCCATAGCACATACGTTAGTTGTGCGAACAAAAGCAATCAAACGACGGCTCGCGGCACCAAGAAGCAGCCACACACAACACCATCCGACTTGGCTCATGAACACGATACCGACCAGATCAACAACGACATCGAAGACAACGAACTACCGTCCGCGGCGACTCAAATTGAAAGCGACGATGACCACAGCGACGACGAGAATGCCAACAACAACGACCACGGATGGAAGAACGAGAACGGTGGAACGACAGAAAGTACCGATAATGATTCAGCGAAGCGGCGGTTGTCAACCGAGTCGAATGGAACAAAGGAAGAAAATACAGCAAAACGATCATGCAATCAGTGCACCCAGAAATCTGATCCAGAATGGAAAATGATCACAAGATCGAAGAAAAAGTGACGTTGTAAATATTAATATTTTACGACACGAATGCACCTTCGGTGTAAAGTGTCGCTAATTAAAGTAAATAAATAAATAAAATTCAAAATAGTGATCGTCCTGAAGTTCTCACATTCCAAATGGTTGCCTTTCTTGTGAATGGAGCACCTTCCACTCCTCCGGTTGCTGTTCGGTTTCCAAGATCTTGACTATCAGCCGAAGCAGACAGGTGGTCAACTTTTCTGGGCCCATCTTGATGAGTTCAGCTGCAATACCATCCTTACCAGCTGCTATGTTGGTTTTGAGCTGGTGAATGGCATCCTTAACTTCCCTCAGCGTGGGAGTTGATTCATTTCCATCCTCCGCTGCACTGGAGTCGTCGTTTCCTCCGTTGCCGTGGTCTCCCATGCCTACGTACTCCACGTAATTCAGGTGCTGATCGAAGTGCTGCTTCCATCTTTCGATCGTCAAGATGCCTCCGTCTTTATCCCTGCATATTTCGGCTCGCGGCACTAAGCCGTATCAGGATGCGTTGAGCTTCTGATAGAACTTCCGTGTTTCTTAGGAATGGCACAGCAGTTCCATTTCTTCGCATTCCGCTTCTTCCGCTTCCCTTGCTGCAGCATTACCGCCCTCGCTGCGTTCTTTTCCTTCAAAACCGTTCTGCACTCTTCGTCGAACTATTCGTTCCGTACATCAACAAAGCTATCCATGAAAATATTTGACACTTCACAGGTCATTTTGACAGACCACACAAAATATGCAAGATAAAGACAGATCATATATTCTACTTTATCGCTCTTGTTTTCGTCCTTTTCATGGTCATATTACATCTGTCAAAATGGCCTGAGAGTTGTCAGTCATTTTGAGGTTAGCTTTGTTGGTGTAATAAAGAATGGTTTCGAGAGTAAACCGCGTCTGAGTTTATTCGCACCCGCCTGCTTCGTGAGTACGAAGCAAAACGAACTCAAAAACACTAACGCGTTCCTCTAGAATTCCTTTGTATTCATTAAGAATTTCATCAGGAATTCCTTCCAGAGTTTTTCGGGAATTCATCCAGAAGCCCCTTCGAAATTCCCCCTAGAGATCTTCGGGAAGTTCGATGAGAATTCCTCCAAAAGTTCCTCCCCAGGAAATCCTCGGGAATTTTCGAGAAGCTCCTAGAGAAGCTCCAAGGGAAGATCCTTAAGAACTTCTTCTAGAGATCCTCGGGAAGTTCTACGGGACTTCCTCCAGGAGTTGTTCGAAAGAAATCCTCGGGAATTTCCGGAAAGCTTCTGGAGTAATTTCCAGAGAACCTGGAGGAATTGCCGAGGAACTGGAAAAAAATCTCGAATAACTCCTGTCGAAACTTTCGTAGAATTATTGGAGGAATGTTTGAGAAACTCCTGGAAAATATCCCCAAAAAAAAAGTGCAATTTACACAGAACTCCTGCAGAAATTCCCGAGGAACTCAAATCGGAATTTTCGAAGAACTCCTGAAATAATTCTTGGGTGCTCCTGGTGGAACTCCCTAGGAACTCCGGGAAATTTCTGTAGTCTGATGTAGTAAATTCTAGTAAATCGTGGAGGAATCCCCAAGCACGTTTTAAGGAAAGTACTGGAGGAATTTCCTGGAAACTCCTGGAGGGTTTCACGAATATTTTCTGGATGAATTACCGAGGAACACCTGGAGGAATGTCCGGAAAATTCCTGGAGGGAATCCTGAGGATCTCTGGGAGAACTTTCTTCTTGAGGTAGTAGTTTCCGATGAGCTCCAGGAAGAATTCCCTTGGATCTTCTGGATTCTCAAGGAACTCCTGTAGGGATTGTATGTCATTCCCCAGAAACCCATTCCCCAGAACGACATTCCCCAGAATAATCCAATCCCCAGAAATCCATTCCTCAGAATGGGACATTTCCCAGAAAACTATTTCCCAGAATGGGACATTCCCCAGAAAAAATATAAAAACCAGTATTTTTAAGGGATTTTAGGTGAAATGTTAGTTTTCAGAGCTCTAGGTCATTCGATCGAACACCAGAAGAAGACCAGTACACTTCAGCGTGTATATATCACTTATACATCCTCAAAAATTAAATATCATAAAATGAGATCACTTTCAGACGAAAAAGGAGTAGGTACTTCAAGAGGTACTTACTGTAGATCCAACAATTTTGAGTTAAAAAAAGTGCGGCAGCCTTTTCCCAGAAGAAGGGTGTATTTTTGTAAGACTGTAACCCACAGGATCCCAACCGTTGGGCCGCAGCCCCCTGGGGGGCCGTGAAGCCTGTCCAAGGGGACCGCGATGGTGCCAAAAAAAATGTAAACTTTCATTCTATTTTGTGCAAATTATACAAATTTTTAATTTTGAATACCGCTACCCCCAAAAACTACAATTTGAGGAATAAATTTAAAAGTATAAAAAGCTTTCAAAGGAAAATTTTTCAGCTACGACTCAGATTGAATGTACATGACATCATTATTTACGAAATGTGAGTGTCGAATAAAAAAAACGTGTCATTGATCGTCGAAAATCCCACCCACAGTAAATTTAATTCATATTTTTTTCAAAAATTTTCATTGGGCCCCAGATGTTTTAACAATTCTCAAAAGGGGTCGCTACTTCAAAAAGGTTGGGAACCCCTGATGTAACCATTATGTCAGTCATTCTATCAGTAAATTCAACAGTAATTTCAAACAAGTCAAATGAAAAAAAAAAAAAGCTCAACGCGATTTATCAGATAATTGTCTACGTTCCAAAATAGCCCGAAAGAACAGCATAATAATTGAAGAAGGGAAATTTCCTATGAAAAGGTCAGCCAATCTTCCGGCCGCACCTTTGAATGGCGGTTTATGCAGTACTACTATCGTAAGGGTAAAAGTTTTTGTTTGAAATTACCTTAAGTAGGTACCAGTGCAATGAAACAAGCAAAAAAAATGCTGGACCATTTTGCCGGATATTAACCTTCCGTCAGTCGCGCGGTTGGCTATTACCGTCAGCACCCCGCCAATGCTGAGAAACTAAATGGTTAAAAGGTCGAGAGGTCGCTTGTCTAAAAATGCAGTTTTGACCAATCGGAGATAAAACAGGCAATTATAAGATGAAGAAAACATTTTAGATTTAAAGTGTTGCTGTATGTTCGCCAAACAACTTCATTTCAGTTTTAGATGAAGCCACTCCTCGATTTTGCACTTCATGACGGTTTGCGCTGAAAATTTGATCAAATTGTTAACCACCGGTAATTTGGTGCTCCAGTAAATTGATGATGTTTCTTGGTTATTTCTTTACCTTAGCTTGAAATAATAGCCTACCATAGAAAAGAAGGAGAAATCTTCTATACAATAAGCAGTTTGCCCGCCAATAAACTACATAACACTGCACCTCGAATGAACAGCCTTTGATAATAAGAATGAACAATCCCTGATATAAAATTTAGCAGCTTGACCGTCAAAACACTATTCAACAATTAAACTAGAAAGAACAGCCTATTTAAAAAAGAAGGTGAATTCTCAGATGAAGTTAGCAGCTAGGCCACCAATCAATTCTGTAATGGTATATGTAGACAAATACCAATGCAACTACCTGCTTAGTAACTACTCAATCTATCTCCAACTTGATTTTTGCCCAAATGACCTTCGGTCTAATGACTGGATGCCATCAAAACATTAGACCTCAACGATTTCCTTTACCTCCCAGACAATGACAGTTAATTTAACCGCCATACCCCTAATATCCGCTGTGTCTTTCTCAAACTTGATGCCGATATTTGAAAAAAAAACAGAAAAAATTATGGGGAATGTCTAATTCTGGGGAACGGCATTCTGGGGAACGGCATTCTGGGGGATGGGATTCTGGGAAATGACCTACAACCCCTGTAGGTATCTACGAGGAACTCCTGGAGGAATTTCCAAGGCACTCCATGAGGAATTCCCGTGGAACTCTAAAAGTAGTTCCTGATTATCTTGTGGAGGAATTCCCGTGGAACTTCTGGAGGAGTTTCCGGAAAGCTTCAGGAGGAATTTCTGAGAAACTCCTGGAAAAAGTCCCGAGCAACTCGTGGAGGAAACCCCGAGGGTCTTTTGGAGGAATTATTATAGTTATTAAAGATCTCCTGGAGCTATTCTGGCGGAACTTCTGGAGCAAGTTCTGGAAAACTCCTTGAAAAAATCCCGAGAAACTCCGGGAGGAATTCCCGAGGATCTCCAGGAGGAATTTCCCACAAACTCCTGGAGTTATTCCTGAAGAACTCAAGGAGGAACTCTCGTGTAACTCTGGAGGAAATTCCCGAAGAACTACTGAAAGAATTCTCGGTAATCTCCTGGAGGAATTCCCGTGGAACTCCTGGAGAAAAATACGGGATTTTTTTGTAGTCTGATGTAGCAATTTCTAGGAAAACCGTGGAAAAATCCCCAAGGACTTTTGGAGAAATTGACTGGAAACTCATATGGGAATTGCCTGGGAACTCTTGAAGGAATGCGTGAAGAGCTCCAAGACTTATTCTTGGGGAATTCCAATAGGACTTCCCGGCGAACTAAAGAAATTCTCGGGAAGCTCCTGGAGAAACGAATTTCTGTGGAAATTGTGAGAAATTCTCAGAGTAATTCCAGAAATGTCCACAGGAACTCTTGGGGAATTCCTGGAGAAAATTTTAGAATAAATTCTAGAATAAATAAAGAAGATGTGTCCCAGGAGGAACTCTGAGAGAAATACAGGAGAGAACACTGACGGAGCTCCTCCCAGAATAAACGCATAGAAGAATCTCAAAAAGAACTCCCCAAGTAACATAACTAGCTGAATAACAGCTTCCTAAGCTAAAGTTTGCTTAAGAGTAGTTTGTTCCACTCTTGTACAGCAAAAATGTTTGTTGGGTCTTAATTTCATTGAAAACTTCACCATATCGACATAAATGAACATTTTCTAAGTAAAAAGAAAATCGTGTTAAGTATTGTTCCTTTGAATTCCACTAAGAATTTGCATCCTTTGACAGATACGTATTTCGACCTCAACTGTAAGGTCGTCTTCCGTGTCTTGTACTTGAGTCGAGTCAAGCTCTCGACAATTAAAAATAACTTCCTCTCCCGCTTTGACATACATGTGCACAACAGTGTATGTGTTAGATGTTCATCTAATCCCATCCGAAGGAGGTTTGGATTGTGAAAAGAGGATAACCATGTGCAATTGTTGAATCGAGTTCAGTTCTAGGCCTACTGGCGACGGAGATAGTCGAGTGACTCCGTAGCTTGAAGGAATAGATCTTCGAAGCACCCTTTCTAGCGAATTGGGAGTCGTGAGTTCGAGTCTCACCGGAGTACGTGGATTTCTTTTCATAATTTCAAATCTCAATTTGTGCACATGGATTTCAAAGCATTTTCAACAGTGAAATTATATGACATACCTAAAAATTAGATCCGCGATGAAAAATACTCTCGGTTTATTTTTTCCCAAAATTCCTTCAAATATCCCCAAATATCTTCGAAGACATCATTTCAATCCAACAAACTGTTTTCAAGTGATATTTTTTAAGAAGAAGAAGAAGAAAATTAGGCGTTTCCATACACCCTTTTAAAAGATAGGTGAGGAAAAGTTGTTATATGCCGATGCAAAAGTAAATTATTCGAGAAATCCAGCGCATGAACAAAATCTCATTCAAATTGAAAACTATCGAGTCAAAAATCGCAATTTATCTGTGTTTTGGGCTGGAAATGCTCATTGTATATATCCCGGGATTCCCGTGGTTGTCGGAATTTCTAAATTTATATCCCGGAATTCTGGAAATCTTGAAATTACCCCGATCCCGGGACGCCCTGGGATAGACACTCTACTGCGAACGAAGACAAAACTCGCATTGTACGATACTCCGATTCTTCCGATCGCTGGACGTGTACGCTGATAGAAGTTGATCGGAGACCCTTTGGAGTCTTCGAAAGTTAAGTGCTGCGAAGAATAATTGGCGGTAAACTGGAGGACGCCATCTGGCGGCGTCGCATAAACTATTAATTCTACCAAGTATTCAAAGAGGTGGATTTCACTATATCCGAATAAAACTTGGCAAGTTGAGGTGGGCTGGGTACGTAGCTCGTGTACCGGAGGAACGATAAGCATTCATTCATTCAGATTCATTCGACGTAGGCTCACTGCTACGAGTCAATAAGTCGTCAAACGAACAATGTTTTTTTTTTTAATTCAAATTGTGTTGCATAAGAATTCTTTCTTTCTCCTCTATCTCCTATTCTGGGCGGAATGTTCCCACTGGGGCAAAACCTGCTTCTCAACTGAGTGTTCTATGTGCACTTCCACATTTATTGACAAGAATCAAAGATTTTTAAGTTAATTTATTATATTTGCTAGAATCTTCCTCTGCCAGAGACTCTTTACAAAAAGTTTCTGGACCAACCGAAAGTTGCTGTACGGTTTAAACTTTTCCTCCAAGAACAAGCAACTACTCGTGTAGTTTCTCTTGCGCCAAATTGCTTCATTGCTATCATTGATCAGAACCGCATCCGGTCCCGTCATGAAGCGCACTCACACGCACGTTCCCAGCACGCAATTCAATTTGTCAATTTCGATTGGCCCCATACATATCCCCCCATGGATCGCAGTGCCATCCACACCACACCACCCGTTTGGCTCGAGGTTACTTCTTCTCCCTACTTTTGAATGGGAGAAAAATTAATATTGAAATTAATACAAGACATTTCACATTCGTAAACCATGCGCTTGCATCCAGAGCCGTTGTGCATTGTAGCCAGGGTTGTGTGTCCCTTTGTCGGGGTAAAGCAGCGCGGAACCAAGTGCACTTTGGGGAAAATGATTTATGATGATGACTTGGGGTATTCATTTAAATACCTGATCCAGTGGAGATTCTGTGCGCGCGGGTCCTCAGGGTTCACCCATTTATTTAATCTTATGGCGTTGTTCGACTGTGGGGCCATCCAGTGCAGCGCCTGAAATGCAATCTCGTTTCCGAAAAGTACATTCGGGCTCGATGTTTCTACACTAACGTACTCTGGGGGATAAGGATTACCGTCGTCTCTGGAGAAGGATCATAAATTAAATCGGCAAACCCGCCTTCGCATTCTGGATCCAATTTCGGACGGACATCTGGAGGACCCGATTTTGTCGAATGAACTTTGTGCTGCTCCAGCAGCTTGTGGCGAAAACAATTTATGTGAGATTAATAACCATCTCCCAAGTGTCCCTACACTAGACTGTCCCAAAAAAAATCGATGTTCGAAAAGTCAAGGTGCTCAACCCTTAAATGGAAGATATGCATATTTAAAGCATTTTTGTAGAACATTTCGATTTTCTAAAAAATCATTTAGAGGTTCCGCTAGGGCGATTTTTGAAAAATGGCCTTTTTTCATGTAAAGTCTCAAAAAAAATCATTTTTTGTAATATTTTTTCAGCTTCTGAATTTTTTCAATATTTTTGTATTTTTCTATGGACCTCTAGGCATTCTTGAAGAGGATAAGTTTTTGAAAGATTGTATTTATATTGACGGCAGAACCATTTTTGTGCTGATAAAAGGACTATTTTTTGAGAATTTTTCATCTGAATTTAAGAAAAAAGTACATGCACGATTTTTTATTTTCAATTTTTAAAGTTTTATCTGATAGTACTATTTGTATGCGTCATTTCTCTAAAAAAAGATTTAAAATATCTTGTCTAGAAGCTGAGATATTAGGATTTTAGTAAATAGACAATATTTCAAATTTTTGCAAAACTTTGTATATTTAAAATATTGTAAGGTTTTTGTGACACTCCAATGTACGTATATTAAAAGAAGTTAAAAAAAAAACAGTTTTTCTTGTTGTATGGTCAAGCTAATTTCAACATGGATCTTTTATTGTGGGCTGATTGGCAGTAGATTCATGCAGAGCTTTTATCTGAATAACTACAAATATGACGGGTATCGTGGTTACTGGTAGCAACGCATTTAGTTCGAGATTACGTCGTGGATTTCCCGACTACTGCGCCCATTTTTTCTGAAACAGGAACTACCATTCCATGCAGAGATTATATAACATCTGATAAAAAAAAATCATAGTTAAGTTATGATTTTTACTGAAGTCTTGAACTTGAAATGTAATGGACAATTTGGTATGACACTCGGCAACGGGGGTGCATAGTTAATCGGAAAAACGCCGATTGTCATACTAAATTGCCAACTTTGAGATGGTTTAACTATATTTCCTTTGATGAATTACACACAAATTTTGATACGAAACCGACACGATGAAGAATTTTGCGTATAAAAAATACAAAACATTTCTGATCACATGTGTGGGCGTAAGTGCAAAACTGATCGAACAGCAACACACGTGTAAATCAAAAGACTGCCGTTGTCCGATCACTCTGACACATTTTGGTTGCCCTATCGTGCCTAAGCTTGTGATCAGACACGATTTGTATTTCGTATATGCAAAATTCAGCATATTTGCAATTTCGTGTCAAAATATTAGCTCAATTCATCAAAGAAATAAACGTTTAGCAATCATAAGATCGCGTATTTCCTCGAAAGCCTATTATTGTCTATTATTTTCTAAGTTTTTTAAAATCAGTCTTGACTTAACTTAGTTATTTTTTATTGATTTCATCACTATTATGGTATCTCTGCATGGGATGGTTTTTGCAACTTCAACTTGTCGAGAGTACAACGACATAATATCGAAGTAAATGCCTTGCTACCCGTCATTGTTGTAGTTATTCAGATAAAAGCTCTTCGTGAATCTACTACCAATCACACCAGAATAAAAGATCCATGTTTAAACTAGCTTGACCATCCAATAAGGAAATCCGTTTTTTAAGCCTAACTTGTTTTAATTTACGTACATTGGAGTGTCACAAAGACCTTACAATATTTCAAATATACAAAGTTTTGCAAAAATTTGAAATATTGTACATTTACTAAAATCCTTATATCTCAGCTTCTAGACAAGATATTTTAAATCTTTTTTTAGAGAAATGACGCATACAAATAGTACTATCAGATAAAACTTTAAAAATTAAAAATAAAAAATCGTGCATGTATTTTTTTTTTTCAAATTTAGATGAAAAATTCTCTAAAAATAGTCCTTTTATCAGCACAAAAACGGTTCTGCTGTCAATATAAATACAATATTTCAAAAACTTATCCCCTTCAAGAATGCCTAGAAATCCATAGAAAAATACAAAAACATTGAAAAACTTCAGAAGTTGAAAAAATATTACGAAAAAATGATTTTTTTGAGACTTTTCATGAAAAAAGGCCATTTTTCAAAAATCGCCCTAGCGGAACCTCTAAATGATTCTTTAGAAAATCGAAATGTTCTACAAAAATGCTTCAAATATGCATATCTTTCATTTAAGGGTTGAGCACCTTGACTTTTCGAACATCGATTTTTTTTGGGACAGCCTACCCTACACTGAACTGGTAGGCTGTGTCCAGCCTACCAGCGGTCGACCAACCAGGGAGAAAGATTTATCGCCGTCACAGTCGATTAGTACCGATCCCACCAGCACTAGCTATCTCTGCCTGGTTGAGTGGTCGGCCACAGTCGTAATGATCTGAATCGGAATCGAAAAAATATACAGAGCGGCACGCCTTCGCCCGCATTTTGCGGGTTGTGCGACAATACTGAAAATGTCGGCTGATCTTTGCCGGCCTACGTCTCTCGTCGTCGCGTCGTCGTCGGTCGTATCGTAAACAAACCGTATCGAATTAATCCACAAAAGATTAACTGAATGCTATCCGAAGCATTAATCAAGATTAGCGTGATGGCCTCGTTTGTAAATCGTTTTGTAAATTTCCTTTTTCCAGATAGGGAATCGACGAGTGACAACTTGTTTGATCAAATTTGGGTGACACATAGTGAAATAATGTTCTCAGTGCGGTACCTTTATACAACAAACCTCTTCTGAGGTGTCCATGATTGCATAATTGAAGTGCGTGCAAAATATCCCATATTCTGCTCAAAGTTTTTCGAACAAACCGATTAATAATTCGAACTGTCATGCCATGTGACGCGTGGCATGCCTCGAGCATGTGTGCTTGTCAACAAACAGCCAGAGATTTCCCGATCAGAAAGGCATAACAAAAACGTAATACTTTTTCTTCTTCTTCTTCTTCTTTATGGTTCAACGTTCGCATTGGAACTTGGCCTGCCTCTCTTCAACTTAGTGATCTTAGAGCACATCCACAGTTATTAATTGATGGGCTTTCTTTGCCTGCCATTGCATGAGTTTGTACATTGTGTGGCAAGTATAATGCTACACTATGCCCATGGAGTCGAGAAAATTTTCCCAACCGGATCGGGAATCGAATCCGCCGTCTCCGGATTGGCGATCCATAGCCTTAACCACTAGGCTAACTGGGGACCTCGTAAAACACATGATTGGTTGATAGCTATATCAACGTATGCAGTATTTAGTTTATATGGTTATAACAAAAATAAATGTATGTTGATCGGATCATCTCATCACGTCAGCATTATAACAAATTTTCTTGGTGATTAGATGTTGCATGAAGAAGAAGAAAAAGAGCGATGATGTTTTGAAAAATCCCTTTCCCCATAACACAGGGGAAGATTTTAAAATGCCTCTATAAAATCTAAAACAAAATCTAATTAAAAACAGTTTGATGTACGGTGGTTAGACTTTTGACGGACTACAAATTAAATACCTTATCATGAAAAAATGTTAAATTTAAATTTATACGTTCAATATGTAGTCCAAAGTCTAACACCGTACATCAAACCGTTTCTAATTAGATTTTGTTTTAGATTTTATAGAAACATTTTAAAATCTTCCCCTGTGTTATAGGGATAGTGATTTTTCAAAACATCATCGCTCTTTTTTTCTTCTTCATGCAACATCAAATCACCAATAGTGTTCTAAAGGCTTTACAGAATGCACTCAAATGAGGGAAAGCGTGTTATTGGACGGATCCCTATCTAATGATACTGAATACCTAGAAAGTTTGGGTACTCAGCAAAGTAGTTCAAATGGTATATGGGTCTCAAATCGCGGAAAATTACACACCGAAATGTAAGGTAAAATTGATCACCGGGGCGAAATCACTCAAGCGGTTTTCCTTCCGATTACGCACACTTCTACATGCAGCACATGTTTGTCGTTCGAAAATTGCGTGATATCATAGCAGGCTATTTTATCCTTCACACTCAGTTTTAGTTCCCGAGCAAATCTCGGTTTCTGAATTTTAACCTGAATTTTAAACTCAGCAAACAAGGTGGTAGGTTGCTTGGCAACAAGGCGTGTTATACTGGTTCTCGGCATTTATGAGCTGAGATCTCATGAAAACATCTAACTTTTGTGAACCGAGATTTGGCATCCTAAATTGAGTGTGTTTATTTCAATAGGGCACTGCTTTGTTCTGATTTTGCAAGGAATTTTGACATTTCGTGGCCTTGTTGTTTACAAAATCTTAATAAGAGTAAAAAAGATGCCTAGCTATAGGGCACTGCATGCCGCGATTGCCAAGGAAAATTTACCTAACTCTTTGATGTTTCGTGGCCTTGCCCAAGCAACCAAAAGTTCGGATTCCACTTGAAGAACGAACACAGAAGTTCAAGTTTGGTTCTATTCCGGTTTCGTAGAACTTTATTCTCCAAAAAGTTACTCATGTATTGTTTATGAACTTGGAAGTACATGTACAAGCTTTGGACTTCTCTTCAAAACGACATTAAAGTAGAAAAGAGGTCCAGAAAAAAACTTACTTTGAACTTTTGAGCAGAGTTCAATTAAAATTTAACCGAACTCATGTTGAACTTTTGCGTACCTCTAAAGCTTAAATAAAGTTCAGTTGGACATATTCCAACAACTTGAAATGTTCCGTTTTGAACTTGTTTCGTACTTGTTTTGAACTTACTACTCAAAGTTCAGATGAATATTAACCGTACCAAAAGTGAACTTCACTTGAACTTCGGCGACAGCGGAGCTCGGGAGAAGTTCTCATTCAATTAAATCACTCGGAAATCGAGCTCAGCAGCCACAGCTTGTGTTAATTTCACAAGTACACTCAGAAATATATTTATTTGGAGAAGGTTTAAAATTTAATCAATTTTGTCATTCTCGAAGTTTACACATATCATAGTATAAGATGTATACTGAGTTGGTATACGAACTTATACTGAGTCAGTATTACATTGGATTATTTTTACCGACGTATTCGTGCAGTCCACAACGGTTTCAATAAAAACAAAAGGAATATTTATAAGATAATAATAAAATTTAATTTTCGTAGTCATCATTGCTAAAAGGTAAGAAATTATTAAACTTATTCCCCGACAACTCAGCGATGAAATGGTGAACACAATCCTACACCGCATTTTACTCGTTATTCCGTAGGAATCCGTGACAGAAAGTTGCCGTTCCTGCATCGGGCCGCACGGTTCATCTTGGATGGAGTTGGTGGTGGAGAAGATCGGCAAGTTGGGCGAAATAGTGGCGGCGGCGGCCGGAAGGATTCCCTTGCGGTTCCGATCGGAAAACAATCAGGTGGTGCTGCATTTCTACCTCCGGAATCAAGACGCCAAACATGATCGGTAAGATTACATCATCGAGGGTAGCCGAAACATCACCATCGGATGCGTAGAGAAACTCACATTTTCTGAGCACGTCTGAAGTAAAATGTTCAGTCGGAGGATCCCAAGTAACCGACAGGAAAAGTGGAAGGGAAGACACCTTCATACGAAGAAGCGGACAGTGCGCCGGAAAAAATGCTGCTGATGGAGTTCGTTATTGGTGGTCAACTTGCTTGGTTTCGGTGACGGGGACAACTAACATCTGTGAAACTGACCTCCGGAGACAACCAATCAATTATTTATTGTATTGTATGTAGTGAATGAAATCTTGATCTAAATTGTAAGTTTATTATTCGTCGTTTTCGTTTTTCTTCCAAAAACAAACAATTTCCAAGCATTCTAAACTAAATCCTGACTAATCTAGCTTAAATATAGTGAAGTTATACTCGCCAACGTATATGTGAAAGTTATACTTTGAGCGTATAACCTGCATATATACAAAGCCTGGGGTCAACCAGGCGAAATGTAATTAGAGTGGGATTTATACTATTTAGTTTTGATTTTCTTCTGAGTGTACTTTTTGTTTCACTACCGTCTTACCCCGCTGGTTCGACACGTTTTAATACAACACTTTTTAATTCGTACCCCGCTTATTCGACAAATGTCGAATTAAAAAGTGTTCAAATGTCACAGCGATGTACACTGTAAATGCAAAACAGTTTGATATTGCGCTTATACTCACACCCGCAGCAGCTCCTCTTACAGCCGCTAATTCCGGAAGTTCTGAGTCGGTGCTATTCGACACCCAAAGCGCCTGGCGACCAATTGGAATGAACTGGGGATGGCAACAATCGTAGAAAGAACGAGCTTTTCATCCGCACCGCCGCAATATCTGTTGAAATTATGTTTCATAACAAACCCGGAAATCAAAACAAAAACAAAAATAGAGTTGCCAAATGTCAATGACCATGGTGATGTAGGGTGACCAGTTTGTCGAATTAAAAGTTTACCCCGGTTATTCGACAACAGTCGGTGTCGTATTAGCGGGCTATACGGTATAGTATTTTAACGTACTTACTTGTAATCAACGCAAGGCATCCGTACACTGGGAAAAACATCTTCATTCCTTCTATGTGTCCGGGACATGGATTTTTGCAATGGGGGTAAACAAATGTTTTCCATTAGTGCGACTCATACTTTTGATGAGGCACCATACAGCAGCGACTCATACAATTTAGAGCACATACTATTCATGTGCTAATTTGCCTGCGTAATCGGGTATTGGTTGCATATACTTTGGATGTGGTTTGGCACATGGATATTTGCCATTAAGTTTGAGGCAATTTTCCTGAGTGTATTGTGTGCGCAAAGGCTGCCCCGCAGCGGACAACTGGTAGAACAGGATTTCGCCGGAGTTTTTTTTTCGGCTGCGGATAAGTCTTCCAGCTTTGCTGGACGTTTTCATCCCCGTCTCACTTGTCGCACCAGCGCGCCGGTAATTGACGTGATCGTAGCCACTGAAAACTTATAAACTTACTAATTTATTGCTTTGCACTGCGAACCACAACAAACTGAAAATGTCAAACTGTGTAAGTTTACAAGAAGTTCCACGTGAACTTCTTTCGAACTTTCGACTTCAAAAAGTATTCCAAGTTCACACGCGAACCTGATTGAGCTCTACTATATGATATCAGAACATGAGTAAAATCCCACAATGCCTAACAATACATACATGGAGTAGTGGTTAGGCACCGGCTTTCAACGAGGAGAACCCGAGTTCAAATCTCAGTAAGTAAAAAACATCAAACATTATTTCAAGGTATTAGTCAATTTGGATTCCACATGAGCTAATGTCTCTTAATAATAAATTACTTTTGAGGACTAATCCCATTTTTTTTTCTTCGAAGCTTATTTTTAAGTTGAATAGCGTTCCTTTCAGCGACACAAGTGTACTTTTTGTGAACTCAAGTTCGGTTAATTACCTAAAAAGTGAGCTGAATAGAATGCTATTCATCTTCCTTCGAATAGCTGATTAAGCCCAAACATGCTATTTTATCCGCTTTTGGTTGCTTGGGTGTTGTTTACGATTTGGACGATTTGGTTTTTGTCGGATCTCATGAATAGTGTGATTCTAGGTGTGATTACATTCAAAAATTGTGCTTTATCTGCGTGGAACAGTGCGCTGATTTATGACTTGCTGGGGGAATTCTGGAGAAAATCTGAGTTATGAGTTTTCAACGCAACTCTGGGGCGTTCCGATGGGAATGCCATGGTAAAAATTTCAGTTCTAGCGATAAGTCAAAGGGATTGCAATCAGAATTATGGTAGGATCCAAGCCTGATAAAATTGTGTTTCCGTCTACGATAGTAAGAATTGGAATGAATATCTTTATTCTCGAGACTTTCAGTCCGTTGCTGGTTCATCTCATAAGAGTAGAAATTGGATTTCTGCTGTGATTCTCACGCAAAAACTGTGGAAAATCTGGTGAAACTCTAGGGACAAGCTCGGGTTTGACTTTGAGGAAATTTTGGTGGGCATCCAAAAATGACGATTTTGGTGAGGGTTTTAGGAACTGCGGGAATATTGAACCCAATTCCCAATTTGGTGAGAAATTCCAATCGGAATTAAGTTGTAATTACGGTGGGCTAAGGAAAGGCTTGAATTCAATTTAAATTGATTTAACACTCTAGGAAATTAAAGGAATAATCTTGAAAGAGTTATTTTTTTCTTAATACTGCAAAATCATACATAATAATCACCCAGAACCTCACAGGAATATAGATTTGTTTTTGGAATAATCTATGATTTTTTCCCAAGGCTTATTTAGGATGCGTTCTGAAGTTCCCTCTGGTATTCTTCCGCAATTCTCAAAGTGGTTCCATCTGGGTTTCATCCAGAAGTTCTTCCCAGGACTTCTCCAGAGAATTCTTATGGGATTCCTTTAGAGATTTCTTCCAGGATTTCTCCTAAGATTCCTTCCGAGATTCCTCGAGAAGTTCCTTCAGAGATTTCATTCGGAGTTTCTTCTGAGATTCATGCAGGAGTTCCTTCCAAGATTCCTCTAGAAGCTTCTACAGAGTTGGAAGTTTTTTCAAGGATTCTCTCTCAGGGACTCGAGTAGGAATTCCCAGATAGTTGGTATTACTCCTGGAGTTATGCCTTGCAAAACTGCTGGGAAATATGCTGGACGAGTTGCTCAAGGAAGTCCTGTCGGAATTTTATAACAAAACTCATATCAGAATTCTGTGAAAGAAGCTCCTCTTGGTATCTGAAAAGGAACTTCTAGAGAAATCTCAGAAGAAACTCCTGAAAAAAATTTACAAAAGCAGATTGCCAAAAGCAACTTCTTGAGAAACCACAAAAAGAAGTTCTTTAGAAATACCAGGTTTCCTCCAGAATTTTCATCTGAGGTTCCATGAAAACATCTTTCTGCGATTTATTTCGGGATTCCCCTGGGAATTCCAGTATTCTCGCTAAAGTTCATCTAGAAGTTGTTTCATTGATTCCTTCAGGAGCTCCTTCTGAGATTCATCCAGAAGCTAAAATGAGCTTCCGTGGTTCCTCCAGTAGTTTCTTCTGAAACTTCACATGGTGTTTATTCAGGGATTCATACAAAAAACATTCCGGGATTCCACCAAGAAATTCTTAAGGGGTTCCTCCAGGAACTATAATTCTGGGATTCTTTCATGAGTTTCTTCAGGTTTTCTCAAGGAATTCGTTCTGGGATTTTCATCCAGGAAATGTTTCCGAAATTCTTCTGGAAAAATGTAATTGGATTCCTAAAAAAAACATTTCCAGAGGTATTTCTCCAGGAATGCCTATCAGGATACCTCAAGGAGTAATTTTTCGAATTTCTTCAGATTCTTCTACAATTTCTCCGGAAGCTCGTTTTGGATCTTTCAGGTGTTCTTTATGGAAATCCTCCAAGAATTTTCTTAAAGAATTTCTCCAGCAGTTCTAAATAGAATTCCTTCTGAGTTTCCTCCAATAGGCAAGCCAATAGTTCTACCTGAGAAGTACTCCTCATAATCCCAGAACGTAACTTCTGAAGACATTCCAATAAAAAAGGAATCTTTGACGACAATGTCGTGAAAGTTGCCACATTACACTAGTTTACAGCATTTTTGAACTCGGTAAGCTGATGATCATTTTCAGTGTAGAATCATGCCCTGAGTTCGAAAACGTGTAGGAAAAAAAACAGTAGAGCGTAATTTTTTTCGACTTTCCATACAAGGCAGTTATGACTTTAATTTTATTTTTGGTTAACTAGTGTTATTGTAGCAAATCCAGATGAAACAGAAGTCGCAGATCCAAGGGTCACATCTGAAACGTCAGATGTTTCCGAGAAGGAGAGGTTCTTGGCGACACATTTACACATTTTCCCTTATAGACCGTGTTAATAGCTGGAATTTGCGTTTGCAAATATCCTATCACTTTTTTGTACAAAAAATCTTTTGGGTAACACTGATAGGCGCGATGAACTTGGTCTTCAACCACGAGAAATGCAATCTCGTCGTCCATATGCCGAATGCCAAGGCATGAAGCTTTGCCTTGCAACGTCACAAGTCGTTTAAGAAACCATACCACACCGAATACTATCCTAACCCTAAGTCAACAAATACTAGCTGAAACTGCAAAACAAATGCACTGATGAAAAGTTCCACAAAAACAGATGTGACCAATAAAAATTAAACCGTCTGTGCTACTTAATTTCTAATGGCATACTTCAACATTGTACATACAAGAGCGACAAACAGTATGCAAACAATTAAATCAATCCACTTCATTAGTTTTGTTTATAAATTTTCCCAGTATAAATACTTCGCTTGACAACAAGTTGATTTCAGTTACTCCATTGTTCATCCAGCAAGTACACAGCAAAAATGATTATACAACACCTCCTGCATCCCATCTTGGCCGTTCTCTGTGTCCTAAGCTGCGTCAGTTCGAAACCGTACGATGGGTAAGTGTCGATACTACCAGAGCACAATCAGTGTCCCCCATAGCCGTCGCACTCACCAAATCATCTCTCCCCACTTGCAGTTACAAACTGTACGAAGTGCCCATCTCCACTGGCCACGAAGTCCAGCTTCTGCTATATCTTCAGCACCACCGTCCCAGTATCGACATTTGGGCCTTGAACAAGCTCGGTCCCAAGCGGATGCTTGTGCCGGCGAATTTGCAGAAAACGGTCGAACACTTCTTCAAGGACCAACACATCAACTACACCGTCAAGGTGGAAGATTTCGGAAAGTATGGCCTCGTGGTTGGTTGCGGTTGAGTTTCAATGTGTGTTGATCGTTTCGGGCTTTTGTTTTAGGAAGTATTCCGTGAGACAAGCGCCGTTGATGCAACTGGAGGATCCGACGTTCCTGAACAGCTATCCAACGTACGATGAGATCAACGACTATTTGGTTCAGCTTGCGACGGAGAACTTTGAGTGGATTCGGTTCCGTATCATTGGTTGGTCGGTGGAAGGTCGTCCGATCCGGGCGATCACAATCAATCCGGACAAACAGAGAACGATCATTGTGGACGCAGGGATCCATGCGCGGGAGTGGATTACCGTGTCTACCGCACTGTACTTGATCAAGAAACTGATTGAGGATAGCGATCAGTACAGGATTCTACATGAGTACAAATGGGTGATCGTGCCGTTGGTTAATCCCGATGGGTACATCTACTCGATGGAAACAGATCGTTACTGGAGGAAGAACAGAAGACGTCTGAGTGATAAGTGCGTTGGGGTTGATTTGAACAGGAATTTTGGATTCAGGTGGGATGTAGGAGCGTCGCTGTTCTCCGGTGAATGTCATCCAGGGTTCCGCGGCTATGCACCGTTTTCCGAACCGGAAAGTAGAGCTCTCAGAACAGTTTTCGACAACAATCCGGAAGCCGAGCTTTACATCAATTTGCACAGCTTTGGGGGTTATTTGATTTATCCGTGGAGCTATGAGAGTACTCCGGTGGCGAATGTCGGAGATTTCAAGCAAGTTGGAGTTGCGGCTGCGAGGGCCATGTGGCACTACAGTCACCAGGAGTATAAAGTGGGATCCAGTGCGGAAATTCTGCGCTATCAGGCCAGTGGAACCAGCATCGACTATGCGTACTCGGTTGGCATAGACTACCCATTTGCAATGGAGATCGCCGAGTTTGGCTATAGTGACTTCCAACCTCCAACGAATGCCATTGCTGACATCGTTAAGGAGTCGTTCGTTGGCATTAAGGAGCTCGTGTATGCAGTTCGAAAGCTTAAAACACAACAAAAAGGATAATTGAGAGATCATCCAACGCGGAATAGAGTTATCTTCAATTGACCATTTTGTAGTATTTTGTTCGATGGGACCCTGGCTTGAAGTGATGTGTTAATTTTTGCAGTGATCGAAAATGGTCATAAGAATCGCCAATAAATTATTTTAAATTCGTTGGATAAGTATTGAAATACACACCCAAAACATATGTCTTTTGTATTATTGGTAAATCAACGGAAACAATTTATTTTGGGTGGTTTAATACGCAGTTAAAATATTCAAATTTCACGCTGTTTTTGCTGCATGCCCCAACATGGTACTGCATGCATCCTTATCGCCTGCCACAAGTACACAGCTTGTTAAGTGTGAATGTTCAACGATCTCAATTCCTACGGTGTCCGCAGATTTTACTGCAGTCTCATCGCGTGGGCTGATCGCTGTTGGACCTCACGAAAAGTGTCCAATTGTCGAAAGGTTTAACCATCTGAAGAGCACCGTACCCGATATGGACTTAAGTATGTGTTTTTATTTTCAAGAGACTCCACTCGATACCCATTGGGAGCCCAGGAAGGTTGTCATCGAAAGAACTGAGCTAGCATTTTAGTTGGGGTCCAACGTTTTCGACGGAGTGGCGTGGCGTTTAATTGGCAGTCGAATTAATTGTTTTCCGCTGTTATAGCAAACCTACGTGGGGCGGTGCAGCCTGTCGATAATTATTGTTTTGGGCGATGAGGAAATACCAATGCGGCAGGTAGGAGGAGAGACAAGGAGGTGCCGAACAATCGCAAATGAGTCACTCTCTGCTGGGGTACAAATCGATGGTCACTGGTAGCTCAGGGCATTGTGTCACGATACGAGTTTAATGTGTGTGAGGTCAAATTAATAACCGACCTGCAGCGTCCAGGTTCCCCATACTCATCCGAGTTGAACGACTTCAGCAAGCGCCGGGAGCCCTTTATTAGTGGCTATTAAGGTTTAAGTATAATTATGGTCCATTTGGTTTGGTCAAAGTGATTGGTTTTTGAACACGTCAAACCTACTCAGGTGCGCAGTGGCGGCGGCAGCAGTCTCTGAAGACACTCAACTCTTGTGTGTTGTTTTATCGTGCAGTAAGCTGTTCACACTCTCCACAGGCCTATAGAGCTTCCTACGCCTAGAGACAGGGGCCAAGTTGTTTTCCTGCGCTGACGCTGTTGGGTTTGTCTTGTGGAGAACCCTTCGGAGTCATGTGTCGTGCGTGTGAGGGCTGAATGACCAGACCAGTGCCGCCACACACATAAATTTGACTGACATCTGACTCAAGCGCTGCTGTGCGTTTCATGCAGACTCATGCCTCTCACGGTGAGGCCATAAGGCTTCGGAGATCAAAGAAAGACATTTGTAATTACCACTTTGCTCAGTTGAGGTTCAGAGTGCGATTCCAGTGTGGAAATGGCTGACATTATGTGATTACTGTAGCTATCTTAATGTGCGGTGTCGGTTTGTTGTTACTGCTGCCCGTTATTGTGGACATTAATTGTCATAATAATGGTCAGTAGTCATAACGTTTGAGTGTTTACGTCCTTCTACGTGTAGACAGTGGAGTTGATTGTAAAATTGTAGAGTAGCATAAAATATTTTATCTGATTTAGGTCATATCCATTTGATAAAATAAACTGTGAAGGACGGTTTCGACAGGAAAATCAATTGACCATTCGGTAATGTTCGCTGACACCGGGCCATAAGTAACACTATGATGATGATGATCTTGGGCGGGTTAGTGGAATACCTATAAGTAAAAGAAAATCGCGTTAATGCATCATTTGATAGATTTTGACCTCGACTGTAGGGCCGTCTTCAGTGTCTCATTCTCATACTTGACTCTTTTTTAACACTAAGTAATTCTTGCTTGATGTGAACGTATGATGCAGATGTGTAAAGGGTGTCCCGACTCAAATTGCACCACGGAAAATACTGTATAACTTTTGATTGCCTGCCTCAAAATGGCCGATTTTTCAACCAGCAACAGTTTATTATGTGTAGATGATGCCATCAAAATTTCATCGGAATTAGCTTAGTAATGACGGCGATATATCTGATGCGAGGAATTTAGATTTTGGGAATCTTGTACAAACAAAGAATAAAAATAACAAATGTTTTACATATATATAACGCTTGAGTCAGAAATACTGAACCAATTACAATGATTTTTTTTTCTGTAGGTGGTGTATGTATATAAGAATATTGTATTAAAATTTGTTTCGATTTGTTTAAACGGATGAAAAGTTGTGGTCGTATATGTAGCCAAAGTTCGCAATATTCAAAATTGTTTTATTGTATTGTGACATTCAAAGTTTTCTAACTTTGAAAGTGTTAAGCCAAAATGGCTCAAAATTTAATTGAAAACATGTTATTATATTTGAATAACACTATCTGTACGAGACGTCGACACCGTCCGGCTCCTCGAATTTGGTGGGGCCTGGTTGCACCGGTTTCGCTGGCCAAGCGGACAATCTCACTGCACTTCAATTCGATACTTTTCGGCACTTGTTTTCGATTATTGTTCTTGTTTGTTTCGACACTGATTTCTTCGAGAAATCTCTAGGACACTCGACCGTGATCCTAAAGTTTCTTCTACAGGTTCGTCACTAAGTCCAAGTTCGTTACACAGTTCAACGTTCGTCACACAGTTCAGTCCAAAAGAGCGACACGATCACAAATCGGAACACTGCCCAAGGCTCGACACACAAATCTTCAAAAAAGGCCAATTAGGCAGTTTACTGCCCTGCATAGGCAAATTCACTCCACAACCGAACCGAGACTTCTTTCGATAAAAGCGGACAAATAAAACGCAGTTGTTTGCTCGACGAACTACACTAAACTGATCATGTATTTCTTTTTGTGGCCACAAAATTTCTACATGGAACTATATACATAAAGCGAGAGAGATTTTACATATGTATTTGCTTATTTACCGGTTTCGTATACACACAAACGATAGCTAGCTCGAAGACGATGATGCTCGATGACTGCCGACAGAGTGTGCGGTGCACGGCGACGACGACGACGGCGACGATGATGATGATCATTTCTCGCTCGGTACTGCGATCGAAGTCGATACATGTTTGCGCTCGTGACTGCTGCTAGGGTGGTTCGTAAACTGTTGACTCAATTTGCTCTAAACATCCTCCCCCCGTTGGAAGACGTCTCTTCCAACTGTTTGCTCGGGGTCGACAGGGAGGAAGCATAACTTGGAAACAGATCGACGTAGTAATCCGTTTTTCGTTTTCACGTTGACCACTCTTGTTACGCCATCGGTACCTGGGAACAATTCGACAATCCGACCAAGCATCCACTTTTGAACCGGCAGGTTGTCCTTCTTGATGAGCACCAACTGACCTTCCTTGACTTCGACCTTTTTGTGCCATTTGAACCTCTGCTGCAGCGACGACAAATATTCGGAACTCCAGCGGTCCCAAAAGTGCTTGACGATGTGGTTGATGTGCTCAAAGCATGATCTTGCATGTCGGGGTCCGACACTGACCTCCGGTCGGGGAATGGCGGTCAGGGGTCGAAAGATCAAAAAATGACCCGGAGTCAGGGGCTCGAAATCCTCTGGGTCGTCGGATAGCGATGTCATTGGTCTGGAGTTGAGTACAGCTTCGATACGTGCAAGCACAGTCGACAATTCCTCGAAACACAGGGTTGCTCCAGCAGTGTACTTGACTAGCAGGGACTTGGTCTGTCGAATGTTCGCTTCCCAGATTCCGCCGAAGTGGGGTGCTTCCGGCGGGTTGAAGCACCACTCGATTTCAGCGTCGCTTGCTCGTCGGATGCTTTCTTGGGTTTCGTTCATCTCGAAGAACTCCTTCCATTCCTTCAGTAGATTCGCTGCACCGACAAAGTTGGTCCCGTTGTCGGTCCATACGCTCGCTGGCTTGCCTCGGCGACTCACAAACCGGTCAAATGCCGCCAAGAATGCTGCGGTTGACAGCTCGCTGACGATTTCGAGGTGGATCGCTTTGGTCTCAAGGCAAACGAAAAGTGCGATCCAACCCTTGTGCTCGACGGTCGATCGTTTGTTGCGTTGTTTGATGGCAATTGGTCCACACAAATCGATGCCAACCCGGTAGAATGGGTATTCTCCTTCGAGGCGACAAGCTGGCAAGTCTCCCATGTATTGCCGAATCGGACGAGCGTTGTATTTGAAGCATCGGACACAGGCTCGAATGACTCGTTTGACTGCGCTTTTACCACGGACGATCCAGTACTCCCTTCGAATGGCGGTAAGTGTTGTTTGGGCGCCCACGTGCATGTTGGACGTATGCACTGAACGGATGACCGCATCGGTGAAGGGGTGACTTGGCGGGAGGATCATCTGGTGTTTTTGGTCGTACGGGCAGGATGATTTCGACAGGCGCCCTCCGACCCTGAGGATGCCGTGGTTGTCTACGAAGGGGGAGAGCGGTATGAGCGAGTTGTTCTTTGTCGTTACCTGGTTCTGCAAATGGTCGAATACTTCCGGATAGGCTTCTTTCTGGACGAGGCGCACAAGAATCAGCTTAGCAAGCCGAAGTTCCTGCATGGTGAACACTCCTCGAAGCTGATGATCTGGACCTCTCTTGCGGTTCTGGAATAGGCGCTTGATCCGAGCCACTACTCGAATCATGGTGTTGTAGCTGCTGCAGTTGTCGAATAACGGGAACCTCTCCGTCACCACAGGATTTGCAGTGATTGTGGTCAGCTCGGGAAGGTCTTCTTCGGCGATCAAATTCACATTCGTAGACCAAGTGGTTTCGGGATCTTTCAGGAACGACGGACCTCGCCACCACAGCGTCGCGGATTCCAGTTCGCTTGGCATGAGCCCGCGCGATACCAAATCGGCAGGGTTTTCGTGCCCGCCGACGTGACACCAATTGCTTGCTCTGGTGAACCGCAAAATTTTCGCGACTCGATTGGCAACAAAAACATCCAGTTTGCTGGGACAGGTGTTGATCCAGCTTAGAGCAATTGTTGAATCGCTCCAAAGTTTGATTTGATCGATGTCAATTGGTAGGGATCGTGTAACTTGGTCGACCAATTGAGCGAGCAGTACAGCACCACAAAGTTCTAATCTCGGAATCGTGGCACGGTTAGCCTTGAGAGGGGCTACATGCGATTTGGAACACAACAACCGAATTGCAATTTGACCTTGAATATTACGTGATTTCAGATACAAGCAAGCCCCGTAGCCCTTTTCAGATGCATCGCTGAAGCCCAGGAGATCGACACTTATGGTATTCGACAGAGGGAGCACACAACGACTGATTTTGATGGACTCCATTTGTTGTAGTTGACGTCGAAACTCGTACCACAGTTTTTCTTGCTTAGCGTCCAATGCTCCGTCCCACGTTTGCTTCTGTTTCCACAGTTCTTGCATCAGCAACTTCCCCGTCATTACTACCGGTCCTGCGAAGCCGAGAGGGTCGAACAACTTGGATATGTCCGACAACACCTTCCGTTTTGTGGGGACTCCTTCGCTGAACGCTGCCGATGGAATTTCGAAACTAAAGATGTCTTGAGCGGGTTGCCAGGTTAACCCAAGTGTCTTCGTCCGGCCTTCTTCGCTAAACAAAACTTTCTGTTCCAATTTCTCGGTGGGTAGATCTGCCAGGACTTCTTCTCGATTCGAACACCACTTGTGCAATTCAAAGCCAGCCTTGGCGAGCATTGCTTCGAACTGCTTCCGCTTTTCCAGGAGCTCTTCAACGGTTTCTGCGCCGAACAGTGCATCGTCCACGTAAACGGATTTCTTCCCGAACTGTGCTGCTAACGGAAAGTTTTCGGCTTCGTCCTCACAAATTTGCATTAGTGTGCGGGTGGCTTGGAAAGGAGCGCAGGCTGTACCGTACGTCACCGTGGTGAGTCGGTAGATGCTGATTTCTTCCTCGCAACTGGATCTCCACAAAATGAGCAGAAAACGACGATCTTCCTCTCGGATACTAATTTGCCGAAACATTTTCGAAACATCTGTAGTGGCGACAACCTTGTGAACCCGAAAGGCGAGCAAAATGTTGACGAGATGAGGTTGTAGCGTTGGTCCCACAAGCAAAAGATCGTTCAGAGATATTCCGTTGCTGCTCTTGGCGGACGCATCAAAAACTACACGGACTTTCGTTGTACTGCTATCCGGCCTCTGGATCGCATGGTGTGGGATGAAATAGCATTCTTCGTTGGGTTGCTCGACGAGACTGAACGTTCCGGCTTTCTCCATATGTCCCAGGTCGAGGTACTCCTGCATAAACTTGCGGTATTCGGCGTACAAGTGTTCATCCTTTTCCAGCCTTTTTTCGAGAAGAAGCAGTCTCCGATGGGCCATGTGCTTCGAATCGCCAAGTTTCGAATCGATGTCCTTGAACGGCAAGGCGAGGACGTAACGACCAGTTTCGTCACGGGTGTGGGTCGAGGCAAAATGTTCTTCCGCCTTTTGTTCGTCGCTACAGTAGATTCGCTCTTGTCCGTAGGATTCGAGTTCCCAAAACTTCGAAAGTTGGTCACCCAGCTGTTCGTTGGTTATCGGGAGTGCTTGTACGACAGGGTAGGAACTTCTCTCGGTTACTGGACCTCCAGCAACCCATCCGAAAACCGTTTGCCGCAGGGTGGGCAGTCCGTCCGACAACTTATAGCTTCGGCTCAGCATCATCTTGTCCCAATCCAAAATGCCGAAGAGAATCTCCACGCGAGCAGGCTGGTTGAAGTTGGGGTCAGCGAGATCAATCCACTCTGGAATTTCCCAATGCGCGTATTTGAAGGGGCGCAATGGAAGTTTTGTTGTAATGTTTGGCGTAACGAGAAACTCGGAGATGGAGTCAAAGTAGGAACATTTCGAACTCACGTGGGCGACGACAGCTTCGGAAATCCTTTTGCCTGCTCCTCCAAAGCCAACCACAGAGACGTCCGACGGGAAGGTTTTGAGGCGAAGTTTTTGCACACAAGCACTGGTCATGAACGTCGACATCGCACAGGAATCCAGAACGGCACGACACTCTTGCACTTCGCCATTCTCGCCTCGAACAAATACAATCGCCGTGTGTAGCAAAGCTTGATCCGAAGCAGAAATCAGCTGAACCCGTTTTGACGCCATATTCGAATCTCTGCTTGGGGTACCAAACACCATCGGTACGGGCGCATGTGTTTCGACAGGAATGGTGGACTCGACCAGTTCGACGACTTCCGTTACAGTGCACAATTCGACACGACTTGGTCCGGGTTGAGGTGCTGGCTCCTTTCCTCCGTTGTCATCCTTCGAGTTCGGGTTGGGTTTCGATCTAACAGTTTGGTTTGATGGAGCTTTCGGATCAAAATGGAGGAGAGTATTGTGCCTTTGACCGCAATCCTTACACGAGCCACTCTTACAATCGGCAACAACATGGCGGTTGCTGAAGCAATTGATGCACAGTCGAAGCTCCTTGACACGTTGGAAGCGTAGCGATGGAGATTTGGAAAGGAAAGACCGACACTCGTTGATGTAATGCGCACCGGAACAATGGAAACAACCAAACCTTCTCTTCGAATCGTCCTCCTTGGAACTCACTAGTACCTTCGGAAATTGCTTGGGGCCCACCACAGGTTTTCCGACAACACGACTGGATAGTTTATTGTCTTGTTCCAAATTTTCCAAAATACGGCAGCGATTTTGCAGAAAGTCAACCATTTCCTGCCACTTGACCAGATTAGTACCGACAATTTGGGATTCGAAGTCCTTGTGGGTTTGTTTGTCGAGTTTGGAAGCGACGACGTGGACAACCATTGATTCCGAAAGTGTATCGAGATTCAGCTTCAGCGAAGACAAGGCACGAAGGTTTTTCTGCACAACGTTCACAAGATCACGAAGGGCGGTAGAGGATTCACATTGGATCGGTTTCAACTGGAAGATTTCGGCAAGATGGCGGTCGACCAACCAGCGACGATTTTCATACCGCGTTTCCAACGCCTTCCACAGAGACGAAAACGATTCCTCCGGAGTTTCGATTCCAGCAGCTTCACCGGAGAGGCAAGACCGCAAGTAGTGCAAACGTTGTTGATCGTTGAGGGATTCGTTCCGGCGGATCAAGAGGTTGAACTGGCTCCGGAAATAAATCCACTCTTCGTAGTGACCACTGAAGCGAGGCAACGTGATATCCGGCAGTATGATGGACGAATCGGGGAAGGGCTTTTGGGAAACACTGGTTTCGAGAGGGGGCTTTGCTTCAGAGGGGGTCGAAAGGGGTTTCAATTTTACGGCAATCTGGTACTTGATTTCTCCCAACAGATCGTAGAATTCTTCGGCAGCTAGTTCAACGGCCGAAACATCATCATCTTTGATTAAACCGTACAGCTTGGTCTCGGTTTCGAAATAGGAATCACGCATTTCATCTAAACCCGCTTTGCGAGTTTCGAGTTGCAATGGGTCGTCACCGTCCTTGAAAGCGGTAACAAAGGTCAAAATTTTGCTAGCACGTTGTTTCAGTGCTTGCAGCGTTCTTTGGAACGACAAAATGGAAGCTTTTCTCTCGGCAGCCATTTTGAAAAGTGGCAATTGGTTGTGTGTTCAACAAAAAATGACGCTATCGCACTCAAGGAAAAAGCACAAAATGGCACACGATTCTATTCGGTTGATTTATTAAACGCGCTTGCTCTTGCTCAAAAAACGATCCACCTACCTTCTTTCCCCTTTCGACCGGTTGCCAATCGACAGTCGCAGCACTTTCCGTCTCTGCCAGATCCGGCTCGAAGGACCTTTTGATGTACGAGACGTCGACACCGTCCGGCTCCTCGAATTTGGTGGGGCCTGGTTGCACCGGTTTCGCTGGCCAAGCGGACAATCTCACTGCACTTCAATTCGATACTTTTCGGCACTTGTTTTCGATTATTGTTCTTGTTTGTTTCGACACTGATTTCTTCGAGAAATCTCTAGGACACTCGACCGTGATCCTAAAGTTTCTTCTACAGGTTCGTCACTAAGTCCAAGTTCGTTACACAGTTCAACGTTCGTCACACAGTTCAGTCCAAAAGAGCGACACGATCACAAATCGGAACACTGCCCAAGGCTCGACACACAAATCTTCAAAAAAGGCCAATTAGGCAGTTTACTGCCCTGCATAGGCAAATTCACTCCACAACCGAACCGAGACTTCTTTCGATAAAAGCGGACAAATAAAACGCAGTTGTTTGCTCGACGAACTACACTAAACTGATCATGTATTTCTTTTTGTGGCCACAAAATTTCTACATGGAACTATATACATAAAGCGAGAGAGATTTTACATATGTATTTGCTTATTTACCGGTTTCGTATACACACAAACGATAGCTAGCTCGAAGACGATGATGCTCGATGACTGCCGACAGAGTGTGCGGTGCACGGCGACGACGACGACGGCGACGATGATGATGATCATTTCTCGCTCGGTACTGCGATCGAAGTCGATACATGTTTGCGCTCGTGACTGCTGCTAGGGTGGTTCGTAAACTGTTGACTCAATTTGCTCTAAACACTATCAAAATTAATTGAGAATCGCATCAGTATTGACAGTTTTATAGCTGAAATAGTGCAAACGGGCCCATATAGCCGAGGCGGTAAACGCACGGGTATTCAGCATGACCATGCTGAGGGTGACGGGTTCGATTCCCGGTCGGTCCAGGATCTTTTCGTAAAGGAAATTTCCTTGACTTCCTTGGGCATAGAGTATCTTCGTGCCTGCCACACGATATACGCATGCAAAATGGTCATTGGCAGCGGAAGCTCTCAGTTAATAACTGTGGAAGTGCTCATAGAACACTAAGCTGAGAAGCAGACTTTGTCCCAATGAGGACGTTACGCCAAGAAGAGAGAGAGAGTGCAAACGGGCCATAGAATTGTTAAAGAGCGCCTAAAATTCACTCTGAAGAGGTTTGAGTTTTGGATTTTATAAAAATAAGTACTTAACCAATTTCAATGAAAATTTTACAATTTAATATTTATTGTGTTGAAAACTCATAGTAAAATTTTCAGACGTTTTGATACACTAACAGTAAAGTTATAGCCTGAACCATTTTAAGAATGAGTGTACAAGATTCCGAAAATCTAATTTTCTCGCGTCGGAGATATCTCCGTTAATACTTAACCGATTTCGATGAAATTTGTATGGGATCATCCACACATAACATACTGTTGTTGGTTGAAAAATCGGCCATTTTGATGCATGATGTCAAAAGTTATACACTATTTTCCGTGGTGCAATTTGAGTCGGGACACCCTTTATACATGTGTACCATGATATTGGGAGGTGAAAGTGTTACAAGCAATGTATTAAGTATAGTAAAAACCCTTACGAAGGGGGGAGGGGGGGGGGGGGTTCGAAAAATCCCAATTTTACCGTGACGTACTTAATAGATGCTTCTTTACAAGGGCTTTCAGGGGCGTTCCAGGGATGTTCCAGGGGAGTTCCAGAGGGCTTCATGAACATTCCAGGGGATTTCAAGGAGTTTCAAGGGCATTCCAGGGGTGTCTCAGAGATATTCAGAGGATTAAAGGAGTCCCAGGAGTACTTCAGGAGCGATCCAGGGGTTTTTAAGAGATTTCAGCGGTTGGTCCAGTGAGTTAAGGAGTTCCCAGGGGTCTTCCAGGAGAATTCCAGGGGCTTGCAAAAGCATGTCAGTGTAGTTCAGGGGGTTTCAGGAATGTTTTAGGAGTTTTCAAGGGGCTTCAGGGTCTTTCAGGGGGTCACAGAAGTGTTTGAGGAGCGTTACATGATGTTCAAAGGGTGGGTTTTAGGCGGTTTCGGGGGCGTTCATTCGAAAATTCATCTCATGCATGTGAACAGTATCCAACAAATATTTTCAGTCATTTTTGCTTCTAGTCATGTTTAACCGTTATGTGTCCGACAAACTTTTTGCTTTTTTCTACACCGTGTATTTTCAATGGGTGCTGGGTACCCGGGTACCCTGTCGGCTACATAAGGGTTAAAACGATTTTAGTCAACCGGAGCTCTCTTCAAATGAGAAGCGATTCCTTGTCATTTGAATAAATCGTCACTCAAATGACTACCTGGGCACAACATATGAAAAACCCGGAAAAATACACCAAACTGAAAAATTGTCGGATGTCGGGTCAAACTTTATTGAGCATTGGACCACTGTGTAACTCACATTGGATAATTGTTAGGTCTATGTTGGATTTGGTGACCCAAATGAAAACAGGTCATTGATAGGTTTTTGATATGTTATACACTCCCGTTCAAAAGTTTGGGGTCACCCCCTCAAAAACATGTCATTGTTTTAGGCCCATATCTCCGCCAATTTGCGTCCGATTTCAAAACCCTAGGTTTCATTCAAAAGATAATAAGTCAAAGAAACTTTGAACATGATTTAAAAAAAAATCAAAAAAAATTGTATGTAAACTTAACCCAAATTTGCCAAACTTTCTAAAAAATGAATATAAACTTACTGCAGTGTCGCTGGAAGTTGGGTCGACCAAATGTTAAGATGAGATCGGTAATATGACCCATTTTCTATTAGCTTTCAACTGCTTTTTACAGAACTTAGCTAAAAAATCTAGAAAAAAAGTTATTAAGTAAATTAATCCTTGATGTTATCGACCAAAAGTTTGGGGTCACCCCTCAAAATGCTGTTTCGGCCAATAGTTTGGGGTCACTATCGTAAAACATGGAAAAGTGATTTGTTGATATCTTTGTCATCTTTCATTCAATTTTAATTCTTCTTGGCTTATTTGAAACAAAATGAATGATACTTACTGCATAGACATTGAACCACACATATTTGTTGAAATTTACATACTAAAACTTAACGTAAAGTTGCCTCATTTTTTGAAGCGTGGTAAAATGTGCTAACTTTACATAACGTTTTTATATACAAAAATCGTTAAATACGTTAAGTTGAAGACATCAAACGTAAATTTAGTTAATTATCTTTGAAATGAGCCAAAAATAATTAAAATTGAACTATAGATGACGAAGATATCACCAAATCACTTTTCCATGTTTTACGAAAGTGACCCCAAACTGTTGGCCGATACATCATATTGAGGGGTGACCCCAAACTTTTGGTCGATGACATCAAGGATTAATTTACTTAATAACTTTTTTTTCTAGATTTTTTAGCTAAGTTCTGTAAAAAGCAGTTGGAAGCTAATAGAGAATGGGTCATATTAAATACCGCTCTCATCTTAAAATTTGGTCGACCCAACTTTCAGCGACACTGCAGTAAGTTTATATTCATTTTTTAGAAAATTTGGCAACTTTGGGTTAAGTTTACATACAACATTTTTTGAAAAAGATTTTTTTAAATCATGTTCAAAGTTTCTTTGACTTATTATCTTTTGAATGAAACCTAGGGTTTTGAAATCGGACACAAATTGGCGGAGATATGGGCCTAAAAAAATGACATGTTTTTGAGGGGGTGACCCCAAAGTTTTGAACGGGAGTGTACGTCATCAATCACAAGCAAAGCTTGATCCGTTCAACAATTAGCGAGAATCATTCAACATTAGGATAAGCTAGCTTAAGAAAGTGTCCCGAGCAGAGGAAAAAAGCTCAATAATAGCATATTTTGATACGGAGATCAAAAAGTGATGTTTGTTTGTTTGAGATAAGAGGTAAAAGTACTGGAAATAATATCTCAATTTTACTCCTGGAACATCATCATCATAGCACATTAAGCTCTTAAGATCTAACCAATAGCAGTGAGTTATTTGATCGATCTTCAGAATCAAATTTTGCTATTGGTTAGATGGTTCAAGAACAAATTTTTGCTACAATTTCCAGTACTTTTACCTCTTATCTCAAACAAACCAATATCACATTTTGATCGGCAGTCATTGGCCTCTGCCGGGGGTTCAACATTTGTGTGCCTAGAAAATGAAATTCAAGGGAATAAATTATTGGAGAGTTTAAGAAATGAGTGGATCTAGATGTTCATTGGATATTTTTCAACTACTGTGAAAACAAAACTTCCAGTAGTATTCAACAATTGGCGAATTACCCTACCAATGGATTTCAAAGCAGTTCAAGGAGAGTTCATTCGGGGTTTCAGGGGGTTTTGGGGCGTTTCCGGAGGTTTAAGAGGTATCCGAGCGTGTCAGGTAGCTTCCAGAGATAGGCTTTTAGAAGAGCTCCAAAAGCTTTCAAAGTTTTCAAAGCGACTTTCAGATGATTTCAGAGGTTTGTAAGGGGTTTCGTGGGGGTTGCAAAGGGATTTAAAATCATTTTATTGGATTTGAAGGGGCTCAAGGAGGGGCTTAGGAGCAACGGTAGAGTCTTTGGGAAGACTACTGGGGTTCTGGAGAGTTTCGAGGCGTTTCAAAAGATTCAACGGGGAGTCTAAAGGGAGTTTCAGGTCATTTTTAGAGATTTCAGACAGCTACAGTAGGGTTTAACCCTTTGGAGCCGGAGGGGCTCAGCTTCAAAGTTCAAGGGATTTCCCTTGAAGTCTCGAGTCTCAAGAGGATTTCTGAGGGGTTCCATGGCGTTGTAGAGTTTAAGGGTAGATCACAATGATCTTAGGGGGGATGGGGTGGATTTCGAGGCATAACAAGACGTTTTAAGAGATTTAGGTATAGTTCAGGGGAAGTCTAAGGTGGCCTCAGAGGAGTTTGCTGTGGAGTTGTAAGCTGTGTCCGACGCCACTTTGGAATGGCGGCCCAGATGGCGGCTATACGGTTACTATTTGACACATGAAACTATACAATGTGTAACGGTTCGTAGCACGCCCTCTGCAGGGTATTGGGAGTTTGTCGCGGTCTAGTGTAATTTTCGTCTGTTTGTATTGAATTCAGTATTTGTGTTGTGTTTCCACTCTATGTGTTTGCTGGTCATCCGAACAGGACAGTAGTAAATGATAGTGAATAGAGACATTTGCTGATATATAGATCCTGGTTTGATCTTGAACAGTCATTTGCCCATGTAGTCACACCAGTGATAGGTGGGAGAGTGAGAGTGGTATTTTGTAGACACAAGTAATATTCGATGCCATTTAGTAAAACAATGTGATTACCACAGACAAACAGACGTAACATTCTTAAAATCGCTTTGATTAGAATAAGAAAGTGCGTGGGAAGAAGTAGGGTCAAAAAGGTTGACAACTAGCAAAGATAGTGCACAAAAAATAGCCAATGAACAGGAGTATTACCTTTTAATGCTCCTGTTTATTGGCTATTTTTTGTGCACTACCATTGCTAGTTGTCAACCTTCTGTGTTTTCTTGAATCCGTGAATAACAAGGATAAGCGTTGCGATCCTAGAGATGAGAGGTTCTTACAGAGTCTCATCAGTCGCTGGGAACTGTCCCCTTCTGTGATCCTCTCCTCAAGTAAAGCTTAGCTGTGGTGTAATCTCTATTAGTTACAAATGTGCATTGGCATTTCCGGAATAGTAAAGAATTGTGAACTCTGTAAGTAAGGAAAGCACTGAAATATGTGGGTCGGAAATTTCTTTAGTGAAACTGGCAGCGCTAGTGATCAAACAGAATTTAAATTTTACATATCTAAGGAATATAACGACTTAGAGTATTTTATTCTTCATTCATGTTTGATAAGTCAAAGGCTTACAGTTAATAGACTATTTGATTTGAAATTCTGTCACTATACGGTGCTCTTGAGACAGTATGTTCAGTACTAAATGCGCCGATGATTGCCAACAAACGGTTCCTATACAAAGTTAAAATTTAATGTATTTTAATAATTCCTGAGATGATTCTATCAAAGTTATTCCACATAACGAATCGATTTCTTCCAAGCCTTAACGACAATTTTTTTTCGCTCCTTTTCTACTAATCCAGTGCCATACGTGATTATGGGTAAAATTTATCTACCGCACACAACATTGTCAGTATTCCCAGCGGCAACTCAAATAATGCCGTTTTCCCAAAATGTGCAATTGAATATTAGTCCAAGAGCTTAAATGTCTTCATCAGGACCACCTTTCAAGTGTCTTAACCCACATTCACCCCATTTGAGGTGAAAGAAAATAGAGAAATAATATTCCCGCTGACTTGACAAACGATACCTCTGTGCGAAAATGGTAATTAAAACATGTCCAGTGCCCTTTTCCGTCGTCGTGCTGCGACCGATCACCAACCAGACTAACCTACGCGTGCAAAGAAACCATCGTCGTCGCCGAGATGGATCGATCGACAGGCGACAGGTTCGAATCTCTCTTGGGATGTTTTTGCACACTTCAAAAACAGCATGTTCCCCGCTGCTGACTACCTACCGCCGCGCCGCCACCATTATTGCTCGGCTCTGGATTGACTGTTGGTGTCGGTTCGTATGCCACCCGGTACGTTACATGGCTACTGGAAGCTGCCATTTCTCGACGGTCTGCTTCTTCTGATAGCCATCCTTGGAGAAACGATTTCCATCAATCCGTTTGATCGTACTATTAGAGCAAATTCCAACCGCGCCGAGATCCGTATCTCCGGGTGCGATAAAAGCGCGAGCAACACTTGTTCGACCGGCTTCAGGTGTTTCCCGGTGGTCTCGTCCAAGTCAGCACCCTGCAGATTTCATCCGTACGTAGCCGATCAAATTGGATCGATTCGCGGCGATCCAATTCATCCTTCTCTGCGGCGATGCTCGACTGCGATTGAGAGCTCTATACTCATAATAAAACAAACACTAGTCAAACCCGTTACTGGCGGCTGCAGGCACGATGATCGACCCACGACCGACGACGATGACGACTGCGAGGATCGCCTCGAGATGTGGAGCCCAGGCCACTTGGAGTGATGTTAGTTACCTACACCACCTGCCCTGCTGACAAAGGCTGAAAAGTTGTCCACTTTAACCGCAACGGACAGCTTCTTGTCTGTTGAAGAGTACACGGTGGCTCCACCACGACTTTTAAAATACAAACACTGCCTCAGGGCCCGGGCGTCGTCGGTTAGCCGCGGTCACAACTTGCCTACCTACCTGCAGGGGAACCTCCAACAACGTTGTTAATTGATTTAATTGATTCACCGTTCTAGGCGGCTGCTGTGGGTCATAGGAAGCTGAAGCTGGTAGTTGGAGGTCCTGCATATGGTGAATTACTTCTCATCATTGTTGATTCAAATTAGCTACAGTATGCGGCAGGAAAAAATGCGAAAGTGTTTTTCAACTTCAAACCTCATTTTCGTCCATTTGACATTAACCAATCTATGTTTCAACGTTCCATGATCTATAATAGGCTAGTTTTCTGAAAAGTTAACTAAAAAATTTCCCATTTTGGTCACTAACCTTTACAGGGCGGCGCCTGAAGATGAAGACAACCAGAATTTTCAAACCGCAGAAAATCGCACAGGTCGCTAAATTTCGGATCTGATGAAACAAAATTTTTGATTTTCTCTACAATATCATCAAATATATGTACTTACTAGCTGTCCCGGCAGACGTTGTACTGCCATTTTGATTGTGATTGTTTGACAACTGCTGGGGAGTCATTTTTGCACCGCACTCTAGATTAGTTTTATTGTGATCGCTTTGAATTTCTCCCCCGCTCATAACAATTTCAGTAATTTTACAATTGCTCTTCTTTTTAGTTGATTTTCGTAACTTTTTTTTTACATATAAACGCAGCCACCATGAATACGATTAAAACCCTGCAAGAGTCATCCCGATCGGTTCAGCCGTTCGTGAGTTTTGTTGCCTCAAAGTGACTTCAAACGCATTTTTATATATATAGATTTCAATTGGTATGTGAAACTACATAGCTCTGGATCAGTGTGGTCTGGTTGTTCATCGAATTTGAGCTAATTTTGTTACTGTTATAGTCATTTTGTTTAATGACCATTGGGCGCGATGTTTATTAATATCCGCTTATTAGGCCTACATTATCACATGTTAATCATCAAATGTGTTCATTGTTATTTTTCAGTGCTAGAATATAGCCATTGACTGATACACTGTCATGAAAAAATAGCCATACATAACCCATATTTAGCGTGTAATAGTGCCTTTAACTTTTCGCATTTTTTCCTGCCGCACCCTGTACATGTACGTTTTGGCACAGAGAACACACATCCAAGCCCAGTTTCAAAATTGTGTAAGGAATTTAAGGGTCATTTTTAAATGGAAACACAAGTGGCAATGTAGCGACGGATTGATTGGAGTTCTTCCAGCAATAATCAACACTGATAATTTGTAAGTAAAAAGAAAATCGTGATCAATACTGTTCCTTTGAATTCCACTAAGAATTTGCATCCTTTGGCAGATACGTATTTCGACCTCAACTGTAAGGTCGTCTTTAGTGTCTTGTACTTGACTTAACTCCCATTCCCTAACAAGCCCAGGTTAATAATCATCATCACTGATAATTTGGTTAAATCAACTTTAAGCTAAAAACAATTATAATGCCCGAGCAGGAATGAATAACTGGTACATAACTGCAGCATACAAAAATCAGGTATCATACCAAGACAAGGTATTGGTCGGTTACCCAGGTATTTAAAATAGCTTATTTTGGTATTTTGTAGGTATTGATAAAATACCTCAACGAGTTATTGATTTGGTGTTGAGGACTGCTTGAGGTATTGTTCAATAATGGAAAAATTGCATATTATTATTTAGGTATTGTCATACCTGATGTCATTATTCACGTATTATGCGCAGTATATGCAATAGTTATTATTATAGGTAAGAGAAAAGAGGTAAAATTCTTATGTAGAGCTTCGTAATACTTCATTCAGGTAGTAGGTATTCGGGTTTTCATACCTGAGTTTGGTATTCTACAGCTATTTTCTCCTGCTCGGGTGGTCTTGCACTATTTGGGCAGGTGTACCTATTTTGAGTCAATTATACCAACTGACTTGAATTTTTGTATATGGTTAGATACCGTCCTTATCTCAGTGGACCGGCGGGGGGGGAAAAAGGGGTTGCGACCGCTGGTGGGCCCTCAACAGCCACAGAGCAGGGCGATCCAAGGGGAGGACCCCCCTTGGACGAAGGTAGAGCGGAAGAAGAAGAAGAAGGTGAATCCGCAGGTAGTAGCGCAGGACGCCAAGCCAAGGCGTAGGAGGGCAGGTGCGAAGCGCGAGAAAGGCGACGCGATCGTCATCAAGACGGAACAGTCCAAGTACTCGGACGTCTTGAAGATGATGCGAAGAGACGCCAAGCTTGAGGGTCTTGGAGCCGACGTACGCAGTATTAGACGTACTCGTACGGGCGAGATGATCCTGGAGCTGAAGCGCCAGAAGGAGCACAAGGGCGCCGCCTATAAAAGGCTGGCAGAAGAGGTCCTTGGTGAGGGTGTGCGGGTGAGGGCTCTGACATATGAGGCGACTCTGAAAGTCAAGGACATTGGTGAGATCACCGAAGTGGAAGAGCTCGTCACGGCACTGCGGCAACAGTGCGATGTACAGGTGGCCGCCGCAGCCGTTAAGCTACGGAAAGGGCCAGCAGGGACACAGATAGCTTTGGTTCAGCTACCTGTGGCGGACGTCAAAAAGTCCGTTAAAGTAGGGAGCATAAAGGTGGCGAAGGCCGGTGGTAATAGCGGGTGACTTTAGTGCCTGAGCCGTAGAATGGGGAAGCCGTTTCACGAACCAGCGGGGTCAGATCCTGCTAGAAACACTGGCCATCTTAGATGTCGACTTGGCTAATGTCGGTACCAAGAGTACCTTTAGTCGAAACGGAGCGGAGTCAATTATTGACATGACCTTTTGTAGTCCTGACCTAACAAGTAGTTCGAACTGGAGAGTAAATGATGGCTACACTCACAGCGACTACCTGGCGGTTCGCTACAGTATCGACTACAACAACAGCAGACAGCGGATAGAAGAAGAGGCGGCTAGGCCAAGGCCAAGCCCTCGCAGGTGGAAGACATCATACTTCAACGAAGGGGTATTTAGGGAAGCGCTCCGCCGTGAGCGAAACTTATTCGGTTTAGACGGCGACGAGCTGGTAGCGGTGCTCTCACGTGCGTGTGATGCGACCATGCCTAGGCGAGTCCACCCTAGAAATGAGAGGCCACCGGCTTACTAGTGGACCGACGCGATTGCGGACCTGCGCCACGCCTGCCTATGGGCTAGGCGGCGGATGCAGCGAGCACGATCAGAGGAAGAGCGAAACGAACGGCGGGTGGTGTTCGCCGCTGCAAAAGCCGCGCTTAAGACCGAGATAAGAGCAAGCAAAAAGGCATGCTTTGAGGGTCTCTGTCAGAGTGCCAATACGAACCCGTGGGGTGACGCCTACAGGATCGTTATGGCCAAGACGAGAGGTGTGATGGCTCCTACAGAGCAATCTCCAGAGATGTTGGAGGGAATCATTGGAGGACTTTTTCCGCGTCATGATCCTAGTCCTTGGCCTCCTTTCGTAGGACAGCCGGGGACAGGGGCTGGCGATGAGGAGAGGGTCACCGATGTGGAACTTGCGGGGATAGCTAAGTCCCTTAGCGTAGGTAAGGCCCCAGGTCCGGACGGAGTTCCGAACCTGGCCTTAAAAGTAGCTATTACAGAGGCTCCCGAGATGTTCAGGTCTGCTATGCAGAAATGCCTGGACGAGGGAGTTTTCCCAGAAGCTTGGAAGAGCCTGGTACTATTGCCAAAGGCGGGGAAACCACCCGGAGACCCGTCGGCATATATACCAATATGCTTGATTGACACGGCGGGGAAGGTGCTCGAAAAGATCATCCTCAATAGAATGTTGAGGTTCACCGAGGGCGAAAATGGTCTTTCGAGCAACCAGTACGGCTTCCGGAAGGGGAGGTCCACTGTAGACGCTATCTTGTCGGTTATAAAAACCGCCGAGAAAGCACTCGAGCCTAAGAGGAGGGGAATTCGCTTTTGCGCGGTAGTGACTCTGGATGTAAGGAATGCATTTAATAGCGCCAGCTGGTCTGCTATTGCCGATGCGCTCTTGTGTCTGGGGATACCGGAGTACCTGTACAAGATTCTCGGAAGTTACTTTCAGAATCGTGTACTAGTCTACGACACGGAGGTTGGTCGGAAGTGCTTTCACATAACCTCAGGAGTCCCGCAAGGTTCCATCCTGGGTCCGGTGTTATGGAATGTCATGTACGACGAGGTGTTGAGGTTAGAGTACCCAGTGGGAGTGGTGATTGTCGGATTTGCCGACGACATTACGCTCAAAGTCTACGGTGAAACGATCGAGGAGGTAAAGTTGACTACCAATCACTCGATCAAGGTTGTGGAGGCGTGGATACGGTCCAGGAAACTGGAGCTGGCTCACCACAAGACAGAGGTGACGGTTGTTAATAACCTGAAGTCGGAGCAGCAGACGAAGATCAGTGTAGGAGAGTGTACTATCCTGTCAAAGCGCTCCGTCAAACACTTGGGCGTGATGATCGACGATAAGCTTACTTTCGGTAGCCACGTCGATTATGCCTGTAAGAGAGCCTCCACAGCTATTGCGGCACTGTCCCGGATGATGTCCAATAGCTCTGCGGTGTACGCCAGTAAGCGCAAGCTTCTGGCTAGTGTTGCTACGTCCATACTTATTAGGTATGGCGGCCCGGCGTGGGGCACCGCGCTAAGTACAAAATGCTACTAACGGAAGCTGGAAAGTACTTACAGGCTTATGTGCCTGAGGGTTGCGAGCGCATACCGTACCGTGTCACACGACGCTCTCTCCGGCATTACTGGTATGGTGCCTATCAGCATTCGTATCAGTGAGGACATGGAGTGCTTCGAAATGCGCGGCACAAGAGGCATACGCAGGACTGCCAGGATGGCCTCTATGGTCAAATGGCAGCGCGCGTGGGACAGTTCCACCAAAGGAAGGTGGACCCATAGGTTGATACCGAGGGTAGATAGTTGGATTAATAGGCGCAATGGGGAAGTTACATTCCACCTGATACAGGTCCTTACAGGTCATGGTTGCTTCCGACAGTATCTACACCGTTTCGGGCATGCGGATTCTCCCGAATGCCCAGTGTGCAATGGTTTAGAGGAAACGGCGGAACACGTTTTGTTCGTGTGCCCGCGTTTTCGCACAATGCGTGACCGCATGCTTGCCACATGCAGGGAGGACACAAACCCGGACAACTTGGTCCAGAGGATGTGTAGGGATGAGTTTGGCTGGAAAGCCGTTTCAACGGCTATCACCCATATCGTCTGGGAGCTACAGAGGAGGTGGCGCGTGGACTCGGAGAATGGCTAGTCCAGATGCAGTACAAGAGGTGGTCCAGGGGTTCGAAGTCGGCTTCGTAGGTCATACCGGTGCCCTGCGGTCGAGATCGACCCTTACAGCGATTAAGTGGTCGCGGAGAGGAAGTCCCGGTAGCGATGCTGTCGTGGCGTCGATCTACTGGGTTGGATCCGAGCCCGCGGTTGGAAAGGGGTCCCCGGCAAGGGTCGGGGCAGGTGGAGACCCTGCTGTCAGCAACCTTCTGGTGCAGATGATAGGGCCTGAAGGGTAGTGATACCCTTGCCTTCAGCAGGTCAGATCGGGTTGCACGTGGGCATCAGTTCTTGATGTCGGCAAAGCAGTTGGGCGCGGGCGGGGTTGACCTTGCCCGCCTTCCGAGGACAAAGGGAGTGGCGAGGACCACTCGGGAAACTGGCTAAGCGCCAGCATGTTACCGCGATGGACTCTCCAGAGCGAGTCATCGATGTTCGTTGCTGCTAGGCTACGCAGCTAACCTTGAGGGTGCGATGTGCACTAGCCCCTCTCTGAAGCAATACCTTCTTGGTGGTTCCGGAGAGACATAGGGTTTGGCGACCATAGGAATGGTTTAGTGGGTACGAGGAGAGAGTAGTCCTGGCTTTTACTTTTGTTGTAGAAGACGACCTCAGACCTACACTACCCTAACGTTCTGTTAGGATGTCTGTTGTGCAGATTATCCCCCTATGGTTTAGAAGGAATAAAAATGCCTAAAATACATCAATTTGTTGCGATTAAGGTCAGAAGCAGGCCAGAGACTGAATTGTAAGTGCAACGTATATCTATCCTAACTGTAAACTTACCTAAATACATTGAATGTTTTAGCTTTAAGCTGATTATCACCGAATCGGGAGTAGTTTAATATCTGCTGGAAGAACTCCACCAACCTATCGCAACAAGTGGTGTCAGAAGATCCCAGCCAGTATAGAGCTCAGCTATATGCCCTCGAATTTCGCTGCGGCGTCCCAGATGATGGGAACATTTCCGGGTTTTTGACTCTCTCGTACACAAAAGTGTACAAAAAGGCTATATGTTCACTCAAAAATCGAATTTTCGATAGAAGTCTCGAAGGGTCGAGTCACATATACCAAACAATTCAGTTCGACGAATTGAAATGATGTCTGTATGTGTGTGAATGTAAGTATGTATGTATGTATGTATGTCTGTGCAAAGCAAAGCAAAGATAACCGTACACATCGTAGTTGCTACTCCGTGATTGACCAGAACAATCGAAGTTGCACAGAGCACCTTTGAATGGTGCTTGGGACTAGCTACACACTCTCAGTGTGCACAATTCGAGAGTTCAATATTTGAAAGTCAATAACGGCGCTGGCCACGTCCTTACGGTCATCGGGAGAGGGAAGGAATATTAATTCGACAACCGTTGTTACTAGAAACCGTGGAATCCACAGCATCCCCACAGTTGTCTCGGGAAGGAGTATTTGTTAGTAGGGTAAGTAATCGTAGAACAAGCGAAATTCCGATTTTACCGATCAATCGCAAGATAAAAAACACACTATTTATTTGCACAATACAGGTAATCTTCGATATAACGTACCCTCGATATAGCGTACCCTCGATATAGCGAATTCGATATAACGTACAATTTGCTTCGATATAACGTACAACATTGATTTTTTATTTTTCCCAGGAATAACCCTTAGACAAATTACGAAATTACTCAAATCAATGTTTTATTGTAGCATTAGCCTTGTTACCCGAAATTAGCGCAATTTGGGGAAAAATTTAGTGTACGTTATATTGAAGCAAAATGTACGTTATATCGAAACACAAAAAACGGAATGACTTTTTCGTGAAAACTCAAGTTTATCATTATTGGATTTGGATTGGATTGGATTAATTTCCCGATTACACATCAATACTAGCATAACAAATATTAAATTTTTCTCTGCTTCGATATAACGTACACTTCGATATAACGTACAAAGAGAATTTTTTTTTTGTACGTTATACAGTGAAGAGAATTGTCAGACAAAAGCAGCACAAAACAAGCAACAAAGAAGGTGCGACGATTACTCTTTATCCCTACTGGTGACAGATAATGACATGATCTCGATTTTTTTTGTTGCAGACAAAACGGAAGCTGAATTTGTTGCTTACTTTTCAACTCGTGAATAATCAATTATTACTAACCCAAAGTCGAAACTGTTTGATGATAGAGCTTCACCAGAGTTGCAGTGTTTACCGACTCGAAGTTACCGTTCGAAAATCGCAATGCAAGGCTTAAAAATCTCTAGACTCGTGGGGTGCGATGTTAATCCCATTATTTTCAAGTTGGGACAAACTTATGTCGCATGGGTTGTTTTGTCGCAACAAATACAGGTTGCGACATTGTCATTATTGTTGCGCGATGATTGAATTTTAATTCACTGACGTTATAGGGGCTGTCCATAAACCACGTGGTCATGAGGGGGGGGGGGGGGGGGTTTGGCCAATGACCATTTTGTATGAACAAATAAAAAAATTTGTATGGACAAATGACCAAACGGGGGGGGGGGGGGGACCACGTGGTTTATGGACAGCCCCATATCGAAGAGTACCTGTACTCACTCCGATAGCAATGCCCGCGACGCGACAAAGAGTCCTTTAAAACCATCCGTGCAAACGTCTCACTTTACCCGCGCAGAACAACGCTGTTGTGACAAAATAATCTTTCGAAACTAACCGTACATACTTGTCAATTGTTTTTTTTTTCACGCAAATCAGCTAACTTGGCCGCCTGAAAGTTATCTGAAGATGTTTGAAAACAACGTCACTGTAATACCATAACGATCTTGATAATATTAAGCTACTTACTGAGTCATACTTGCGATTACTGTTGTTAAATTGCGTTTGTACTACAAGAAATTATTTTTGGAAAAAAAAAAGTTGTTTTTGCGTCAATTTCATAGTATTGGGGAGATATCAGCACCCTATTTTCAATTAAGCATTCATATCACAGTGAAATTTAACAAACTAGGTATTTGTCGCTGGAGTTCTATACATTCAAATTTGAGCATTTCATGCTATTCACGTATTATGTGTTCGAAGGAAAGTTGTGTAGTGTGGTGTTTGTGACCAGGCATTGGGGTAATTTGGCCCATTCTGTATTATTTTTCTAAAAAAGTGTGCGCCTGAATAACTTTCTTCTAACATTTTTATTGCTTCAATATAAAGTCAATATAAGAGCTGCAAAATAAATTTGTAGATGTTACGGCACTCTATGTGGATTTAAAGGAGTTTCATGAAACCGCATTGGCAAAATTACCTCGACTCCATCTATAAAGAAAAAATCAGCATAATCTCACCCAATTCCATCTCGTCAGATGACCGCAACCCTGCCTTGACTCCATCAATAATTGCCTGCTCCGAAGACAATAGACCGAAACTTCCATATGATCGCGTCACTTTTTCACTTTTCCCATCGTAAAATGCGACCCGACCGAGCTCCCCATCGCAAATGCCTGTACTGTATGTGTGTATGTATGTATGTGTACAAAAAAGTCATTCACTTTTAAGACACTCCCTATTGTACGATTTTGTGATTTCAGTACGAATCGAACCAGAGTTTTACCGCATTTTTGTTTGCTATTAAAAATGATTCAGATCGGTCAAGCCGTTCCGGAGTTATGGCCGTTTCAGTGATCCGGACCAGCACCAGTAGAACTGGCCGTATATAGAACTGAACCAAGCTCCATCATGCGACACTTCAAATTGCGGCGATTTTTGTTACCTTTAGCATGGTTGACGAATTTTGTGCGGAAATTAACACTGGAGACCAGAAATTCCCCGATGTCGGCCCAAAATTCAAGACGGCAGCCTAATATTCAAGACGACGGCTGTTAAATAGAGTTTTAGGCTCTATGCTGTATGCAATATGGCATATATTTGGTATGAGGAAGATGTCTGGAGTCCAAAAATGGCGACCAGAATAACTAAGATGGCGGTCCAAAATCCAGGATAGCAACTTCCAAATTCAAGATGGCGGATGTTTAATGGAGTTTTAGGCTAGCAACTTTCATCGACAGTACAACTAACCATAGGTTCTTTTTTCGTTCCATTGCAGTGACGAGAAACAGATGGACTTCGCCGAGCAGCTGGAATCGGTTGCGTACGTGTTATGCGGCGAAGGAACGGTTTCCTATGAAAAGTTCTGCCAAATATGGCACGCCAAAGGGGTAAGTTCGCATTGACAACTAATAACGCAAGCATAGACCTCTTATTGATTGACGGGGTCCCAGCCCTGTTGCCATTCTTTCAACTTTTAATTACACTCCGTTTCTCCCGACAGATCTTGGACAAGCTGTATCGGCTAATCGACGTTGACTCCACCAACCTGCTGTCGACCAATCAAATTATGGAATTCATCTCAAACCTCACCAACTCGCGGTAAGTCGCTGTCGTCGTTGAGCCTGCTCTCAAGAGGCAGATAACACTAGTTTACAGCATTTTTGAACTCGGTAAGCTGATGATCATTTTTGGTGTAGAATCATGCCCTGAGTTCGAAAACGTGATGGAAAAAAATTACAGTAGAGCGGAAATTTTTTCGACTTTCCATACAAGGTTATTGATTTGGAATCGACTTTTGTTCTATTTTTTAGCAAAGTCACTCAATTCACGCATCTCATTCTCGGTAAAAAGTGCTCCAATTGAGCTGAATTTTTTACTGTAACTTGCCTACATATTATATGTCAAATAAACGTTGAGAAAGAATTTTTAGGTTGTTTTTTTCTTATTGAAAAAAATACATTTCTTCAAAAAAATTTGGGAATTTTGCTAAAATTTAAGGAGATTGTCCCTAAAACTCGCCAATATCTTGAATTCCATCAATCTGACGCAAAATCTGTATTCAGATGATCGAATGGTATTGTATTCAGCTTTCAATTTATGGAAAAAGATTTAAAATTGGTTGGACAAAACGCAGTATATTTGAATTTAAGTAAATTGCATATTTTGAAAAGTTGTAAAGCTCGATATTGAGTTAAAACTCAAAAACTGTTCTACTTAAAATTTTTTGAAGGTCGGTTTCGAAATCAGCGCTAAATTGTGCTTTAAAAATTTTGGTCGTTGACAGAAGTTCACGACTTTCGTTTTATTTTGTAAACTTGTGTAATAACTCCGATCCTCTCTCAATTATAACTGTAATGATTGGTATCATTATTGTTTGCAACAAGATGCTTCGTCGTACGCAGAAACATGGGGAAGCTTGCTGTTATTAGTCCCCTTGTTCCCCCGGCAATTAAAGCCATTATACAATCAACACTTTTCAATCACGACATCTCGACAAAATGTTCCAGCGTCCTCCGGGCTGACGATCGCGAGTCGAGTTCGCTCGAAATTGCTTTCTTCCTAATACGGTTACCTTGGTCAGCAAAAACAAAGCAACAAATATCTCCAAACCATATCAAGATCTATGGGCTGATGGGGCTGACTGATGGCAATCACGCCAATCTACGACCTTCATCGATTGACGCGCTTCGTGAGAGATCATTATCTGGAGCTGTCCGATCGCGATCGGATCGAATCTCCCCGTGAGGATCAAGTGGTGGTGACCAATTAAAGCGCCCTCCTGTGCATGTGCAGCCAGCACCCTAAGACTTCGAGGTACGTTCACTCTCGGGAGATCTTAATCGAGCAGAGTGGAGATTTTAGCAAAACGATCATAGGAGGGAACGATCACTTTTCGGAGCCACGGAAAAAAATGGCTCAATCGATCAGTTTGTAACTTTATTATGAGTCATTAATTGGTGGATTAAATATGGTTCGGATTTCTCCGTAGCTTCGTACAGGTGATAGGTTTCCTTTTTCGCTTGTACAGATGGTGATGATCACACCTCATTAGTTACTTCAATCATACCAGCAGTCTGCTAAACCGAACAACCTCATTAGTGATGAACCAGAACACCCAGTCGCACTCAATTCCCATTTCAACTCACGTAGTCTCGTTAGACAAAATTCCTGCCCATAAAAATCCGCCTTCCAGTAGCGTACCTGAACCGCCACCTGATCGGTGTCTTCTATAACCGCAGGCAAACAGTCATATTGATGGGTAGTGATGGTGATGCTGCAAGCTGTCAAGAGGATGACACCGGACGGCGGCTTGGCGTGGCGCGTGGTATTTAGACACCCCTTATTTCGCATTCACAGCCTGCCCGACCCGGTGGTGGAGCTATCAATATCATCTCTACTAGGAGATGGTAAAACCCTGGCCCAGACGAACAGATCCCAATGGATCACCAGTCGAGGCATGTCTACCTACCTATGAATGGAATGTTAGCAACATCATTCGATCCAACCACAGCGCGATCCACACCGCAACGGAACGAAACGGTACCTGAAACTGAGAGGTTCTCAACGGTTCAAAAGAAGAGTTCTGGCAATATCGTACTCCTGCATCTTATAGGTCTTGGGTGTCATTGAGCAGCAATCGTGGGAGTTCTTCACCATGTTATATGGACAACACCTTCCATATTGACTTCGTGAACTGCGACCAAACATTTGGGAACCCATACTACCCAGAGATGTTTGCCCGAACAAGTGCCAACAAAGGCGATCCATCTCCCGGTTGGATCGATGTTGCCCGATCATGATATTGCATTTCTTGAGTAAAGAGTCCGTTTTGTCCGCGTCGGGCGTCCGCTCCGTTTGCTTTCGATGGACGACGGACGATCCATCTCGATTTCGCACCACTCGCACGGACGAAGTGGCGATCTTGTTGATTTAACCTGTTTGTTGATACTTACCGGGATCGGATGGACTTTCCTGGAACGATCGCCGCGCGATTGCCGTCGATCAAGATGTGTTTAATTTATGCACCGTAATTCCATAGTGGATGCACGGGAGCTACCGTTCTGCGCTGGATCGACCGTGTAGGTACCTACTAGGAAGGTGATTGTGATTTAACTGCAACCGCGCCACACCAGCAGGATCGGTGATGAATTTGAGTTTCACTCGATGGCGATGCAATTTTGCATAATCGCCCTCGGCGCGGTATCGTTCAAAGTGAGACGACAAGGAACCATAACAGCGCAGCCAGTGCTCCATGGAGAGGTGAGATTTTTGTACCGAAGGCGATGATCTTCGGTTTGTTTTAGGAGGCAAAAACTGACAGGTTTCTTTGCCGAAGGGCTTCTTTTTTATTGGTTTTATGAAATACTAGCTCGTATATAACTTTTATGGCTCGTAAATATGATATTCTCCGTTCTCGTAAAAATGGAAATATTTGCCAAAATTATCGCTGTGATGAATTTTTTTAATGAACGTTTATCATTATAAATAACCTTTCGTAGGCCTATTAAACATTATACCCACTTGCGCCATATACTAGCGACATTTGCGAAACAAGATCAAGTTGATATTGTGTATCTTACCAGTATTTGTATTTATTACTGACTTGGATCCACATAACCGTAAGCAGTAAACCAACCACATCTCTGAACCTCTCCAAGCGACAAGATAAATTATAGAAGAAGTGGATTTTATCATTTTCCAGGATTCTTTCGATGAATGGCTTTTGTGTCGACTAAATATACTAGACAAGATTACATGAAGGATTCTTTCGATGAATGGCTTTTGTGTCGACTAAATATACTAGACAAGATTACATGAATAGTCTAGCACCGCCTTTTCGAATCCTATAAGCAGAATACCCTTTGACATCCTTTGACATGTCAAAGGATAAGCATAAGGCTTAATTTCAGTCCTGAGCACCCACGGTGGTGCAGAGGACCGAGTTGAAATATCTCCATCCTGGGTGATTGCCCGCCATCGCATTGACCTGTGGCCAGGTCAAATTTCTGTCGACTTGCTTTATTTCGTTGTTGAGGCTGCGTGGCCATGGGCCTCTGCGTCTTCCTCGGCTGCGCTGCCCATATTCGCATAGGTGACGTAAACGCCACATAGTTCAAAATCCACTTTTTTAGCTTAACATATCCTACACCATGTATAGCATATGCTCCAATTATTAAAACTTGTGGTTGTTCTAAAACATGTGAGTATATTGAAAAGAACGTTTTGACGTAACCACCATGTGGTCGCAATACTGACGTCTGCGTACAAGAAAACTAAAATCTCCCCATAAAACGTGATTGAACATAATTTATTGAGATAATTTATTGACATAAACATAATTTATATTTGAGATATCTGATTATTTGATTTCAGATGCCTGCAAAATCATTTTCAATATCAACAACTTTCATAGTGAATATTATCAATTATGTTTAGTACTTATTATGGATGCAATGTAGATACTGAAACATTTATGATGCTTTGACAACAACATGCGAATAATTTAACAAATTGATACTTGATAGCCTACAACTCGTAATGGTGAGTCTACGCCGATTGAAGTAATCGTTTCCACTGGTCTTAGTCTTGGATCAATCGCTTCCAGTCGCCCTGAGATTTTGGAGCCCTTTAGGGCCGCAAAATGCAGTTGAGGGAGACCTAAAAGGCCAACGTGCGCGCGCTACCACGAAGCCAATGGCTCCTTCCTGGTTCTCTGCTAATATGGTATAAGTTTGTCATTTCTCTGGCATACGAGCTACGTACCCAGCCCACCGCAGCCTGCCGTGTTTTATCCGCTTCATTATACATCAGTTAACCGATTTTGTCAACCTGTTTCGGGGACATATTTTTTGTTCTCCTTAAATATCTAAATAGATTTTCAAGCAGTAGTTTAGTGATGAACATGATTGAATTGGTTAAAGTTTGACCGTCAGTTAATGAGAGCAAACAGTTTTTGGGGCTGACAAAATTGGGTTCATACTGTATCGATTTATTTACATATTTCCCAGACAACCAGAACTCGCATAAAAATGCATAGATTTCATCATATTATCACCAACATTCCTCACAATCACATAAATGTAAACCACAAGTACAACCAGAGTGTGAAATTCATCGCAATAAACGACGATATATGTTGATTTTGCGACAAACAAAACTGAATCGCATAACTATACAAGCAGACTCACAAAATAACATTCATATTCGCACAAAACGGTGTACTGTGATGATTATGCATATTTCACCTTGTTATGACAGCTCCACTCGCATTGGTGAGTCAATTAACTCGTACAAACGCATAAGTAAATTTGTTTACGTATACAAACTCACATTATCGAGAATCGGTTATGCACACATAATGTGATTTGAATTGTGATAACAAGAGAAAAGTTGCTGTCTGACTGTGGTTTCAGTGTGAATCCGCTGCAAAAGAGGAAAAACTTTAAGTTTTGATTATAAAATGGGTATTGGTGTTTTGTGAATCAATTCAGAAGGATTTTCATCTCACCCTGCAGGGTTCTAGTAGGCAAAAAATGCCGAACTTCACGTTAAGGTTGGGTTTTTTTGGCCAAACTTCCTCGTACTTGGACATCACAGGTAAGTCCGTTTTATGTAGGAAAACCCTGAGATGAGTTAGAATGTCATTACGAATTATTAGCTTGTTCCGCAAGAATTTGTGTGGCTTTAAGTATAAATTACCGGTTATTATTCCAAACGTCATAAGTTCGATACTGGGGGCGCCGTGAGTTGTATCTTTTTGCTCTAATAAAAACAAGTCGCACAATATGATTGATAACGTCGCAATACAGTACACATCTTTAATCGCAGACGATATGGTTTCAACTCATATAGCGTTATCTTTGTTCCGTCCATGCACGCATATCGCCTCCACTTTTGCACGCATAAGGCATATTTGCAGCATTTTATGCGATGAAACTTTTATGGATAGTTGCGCGTATACCACGGTCTTAAACTTCGTTTTACGTATGAATTGGTTGTCTGGGTTGGTACAATTCGTAGTTCATGCAACGCCGCCGTATGCCGTGATCCTGATTAGCAGCGAGTATTGTTCGCAGTTAACGTGCTAACTTTAAATTGGGTGTTTATCAAATCTCCTAAGTATAGAATACAAACACCTCATGTATGAACTTTTATATTTTTTTATGGATGGTTATGGTAGATCTCTATCGCTTCCTCTGAATTACGACGTAAACTCCTCAAACCCCCTTTCAGCTACTTACTAAGTGCTTGAAGCAAACTCATTGAAACCCGAAACGTGAGTTTTTGTGGCACCTCAATGATTAATGGAATAGTAAACTCATGGTTAGCCACGAGTAAAATCATCCCACAGCAAAACTATTATAAGTTTTACGTTTTGTTTCAAAACCATCATTGAAACAATACTACTGAACTGTTGTGGCTTTTCAGTCTAACAAAAGTGAAACGGTCAGAAGTTTGGCATAACCGTTTTATTCCTGTTAGACTGAGAAAGCCACAACAGTTCAACATTTCTTCCCAGTCGTAAATATCCTCCAAAACTTAGATAAATTCAATCCATATCTATCTGATTAGGCGTTGGGTGTATGAGCTTTTGATGTTTACTAATTTAATTGTAAAAACTTGAATTTATCAAGTAAATCTCAAAAAATTGTAAATATTACTAACTAAGGTATTTCTTTATCAATAGTTACACATGCTTTGATATCCCAATCTCTTGCAGGATATTTTCCCATAATCATTGAAAAACAGTTGGTCTGGTCTGATTTAAAGCCGACCAACTGTGAATCTTACTAAGATGCCCACCCAAGTAACAATTTCAATTCCTTTTAGATTTGACTATTTTTATGGAAGCTTTATCACAGCATGATCAATTCATGGAACATTTGTAGTTGTTTTTATCAAGAGAAAACAATCTTCGCTCGTTTGCGGTTTTTAAGTTGTCTTCAAGTTAATTTTGAAATTCGCGCATAAAACAACTGAATTTACAAGAGCATTGAATCTTATAATAAGTTTTAAGGCGCATTTGAAGTTATTTTCAACACATAACATCAACATATTTTATTAAAAGTTTATGCTTCGTTAATTCAAGTGCATTTCATCTGGCTAATCCTCCTTTAAAAACTTCTTGACGCCTTCTATTCTTGAGCTAGAGCCATTACTCTGGAACAAGAACTATGCAAAATAATAATAAGACAACGAACTATTTTATCAATCCAAATAATGAATGTAACAAATTGGTTGAAAAACTTCGTTCTCATGCAAATATAAACACATAAACATGTTTGCTCACTGATAATTTAGCCATTCTTGTGCTAAAAAGTAATCATGTCAACGAAATAATGATTTTACGGCCAATCAAAAATGCGAGTAGCTGGCTGCTGTCGTCCTGCCTTCAACCAGTTCCTCACACAGGCCACAGCTATGCGAATCGAAAATGAAATGGGTACTTACTGTGACTCTGCTCAAGCTCATGCCAAATAGTGTAGTTTTAGTAAGTTTCACTTCATTATTATTTGTAAAAATACAGGGAAACAAAATAGAATTGGCACACCTTGACGCGAAACACCGCGAAATGTACAGAGACAACTTTCTAGCACCGAAAACGTAAACAAACATTTGTCAAAGGCTGTTACTCTTGAATAAAATGAATAAGTTTCATTTAAGACGAACAAATCTGCCTTAAGATCATAACTAGTAAAAACAATCTTCAATAAAGGCTGTAGCTTTCATGCAAGGTGACTTGGTTCCATCATTGTTTTGAGGGGGTTTGGATTAAAGGTAATAACAATTGATGGCGGCTGCATGAGTTTTGTTCGCTTGGAACGGCAGCCATGTTTAGATAGAATTGAAAAAGTGGCGTAGCCTTTTGTTTTTATAGGAAATTGATGTCTTCGTATATTAATAATTGATATTATTTTTGGGGCGCTTTGTTATTTTCGTATGTTTTGGGCGGCATATCAACGAAAAAGTGGGTATGGCACGGAAAATTTTGATTCCCTGTCATCAATGATCTGTCAGGCAATTTTAATGCTTTAGCCATTTCAATTTGATGAAAATTATTTTGCAGTTCAATTAACATTTCATCCATGAAACAAAATTTGTTTGCATGTGCAAAATACTTGGGTAAAACATTTCATTTATTATGCACTGTTGACACTTTTGAGAAAGACAGCTATAAGATCAACATGCTTCAAGCTATTCTTGTTAAAGTTTCATGAAGTTCTTATAATCAATCATCAGTGCAAGTACATAAACACAACTAGTTTCAAAGCAGTCTTCGAAAGCAGCTTTGAAGATCTCCTGAAGAGTGGGCCAGATTTGTCTTATGGATGTTTTATGCCTATTTTATCTCGGATTCGCAGAACAAAGAGCTTTATTGCTAAGTTTTATTATTCTATCTTAGAAATTATTTCAGGATTGCCACAAAAGTATAATTGTTACTTGGGCACGCTTTATGGTACGCTCGACCGCTTTATCAGATAGTTCACATTTTCAGAATGTGACGTGTTAACTGTTTTTCTGAAACCACGGTTAGTACATCTTCTATCGAGTCGGGACTGCTGCTTATCAACAAAGAATGTATTTAACGCACGAATACGGATATTCAGCTGGAGACCCGGGTTCGATTCCCGTTCTGGTCGGGAAATTTTTTTGAATCCCTGGGCATGGTGTATCATTGCACTTGCCTCACAATATACAAATGCATGCAATGGCAGGCAAAGGAAGCCCTTCAATTAATAACTGTGGAAGTGCTCAAAGAACACTAAGTTGAAGAGAGGCAGGTTAAGTCTCAGTGGGGACGTAGAGCCATATAGAAGAAGAAGACGGACATTCCGGAAATAAATCTAACACGTGTTCAGAAAACGGGTACCGTAATAGCTAACATAACGGTCATAGCAATCTGATTGTTACGTCAACTTATCCGTGTAATCATTCATCTAAACGACTGAATGGTCGCATAAACTGACGTACACGTTTTAAATATGGAAAAATTACATGAAACATCTTAAAATCATTGCAGTTCACTTTTTGTAGCTGTAATCCACGAAACTGACAGATTATTTCATTCAAATAGTCGGTGCATATGTAAATCCGGAAAAAATCTATAAAATCGTGTTTTATCATCAGAGCAGACGTTGGTGGTTACATCGACTATGCGAATATGGGCAGTGCGATATTCTGCTGGGTTCCAATCTAACGCTTGCTTGTCGATTTCGTTTCTGCCCCTGCGTAGAGTGTGACCGACCCACAATTTCTGTCACTATCGGCTTTTATTGACATCGACGATGGAGCTCCACGTGGGAGTCCCAATTGTGAGGCCACCATGGACGGATCATAACCGCAGACATCTATTAATGAAGACCTGCTGCAGTCGTTGAGTATTCTCCACTGATACACACTAAGGTTCACTGGCGAACAGCAGTCGACCAATCTGGTTGTCTTTCCATACATTTCTCACACCCGCAAAAGCAACCCTCGCCTTCTTGATCCGTGCACCTATGTCGATCTTGATGCCACCATTTGGCTACCGAGATAGGTATTGGAAGCTTTCAACATTCCGTACTGCTTGCCCAGCTACCGTAAAGCTGAAAGAGTTGACCGTATTTACATCTAACGATTTGGTCTTGTTGACGTTGATGGTAAGACCTGCCGCCAAGGAGTGATTGGGAAGATAATCGAGCTTGCTCTGCATACCAGTGTGCCGTTGAGCTAGGAGAGCAACGTTATCAGTCAATTCAAAGCCATTTAGATGATCCATTGTAATGGGCTGCCACAGCAACCCACGATGTGGTTCTCGATCAATTGCACCTACTAGGATCTCGTCGATTACGATGAGGAACAGTAGCGGTGATAGTATACATCCTTGCCTTGGGATCGAACAACAAACCATTATGCAGTACTCTGCACGAAAATGCCCTGTACTGTGCTTCAATGAGGCCGATGATTTGCTCAGGGACACCCTTGCGCCTAAGGGCTTCCCACATGTTTTCGTGATTGAGACGGTCGAAAGCTTTTTCGTTATCAATGAACACCAAGTAGAGAGACTCTTGGAATTCATTGATTTGCTCCAGAACGATACGAAGCGAAATCCTGCTTGCTGCCGTAGGAAAATTGCTTCAATCTTCTCCTGTGTCCGGTTAAGGATTACAGTACACTAAAACCTTTTTTTTATGCATGTTATTTTTATGCACTTTTAAGTTATGAGCGATTCAGAGGCGTTACGGAATCGTTACGAAGGTTTTTACGGGGGTTTCTCAGGTGCGTTGCATGGGGTCCGAGGGGGTTTCAAGGGGATCTTGGAGGCATTTCAGGAATTTTCAGAAGATTTTTAGAAACCCCATCACATATCTTTTGAAATGCCTCTGAAATACCCTTTAATTTAAAGGTGTTGTTGAATCCCCTGATACGACCCTGACCTAAAATACCTCGAAATACCCCTAAACCCACCGTAATCCCATTGAAACGCCCTTGCAATCATCATAATCAATTTGGACGCTTTCAATAGGGTCCATAAACCGCCTGAAACGCACCTGAAAACACCATGAAACGTCCCTGACATGCTATCAAACGCCCCTAAAACCTCTAGGAACGCTCTTAAAATGATCCTGAAACACCCTGAAACTCTTAAATTATTCTGAAACGATTATGAAATATGTACCTTGAAACGTCCCTCAAAGCCCTTTGCAACGCCTTTTAAAGTCTCCTGAGATCCATTGAATAGCTTTTAAAGCCCCTTGAAACTTCCCTGAAGCCCCTTAAGCGAGGTTTTTTTGGTGGTGTTGTACTTTATACAACAGCGCGCGCGCTGAAGGGTTAATACAAATAGAATGCCCCTGAATTCCCCGTATTCCCATTAAAACGCCAAACAAATCTTGACAGAATGCCCTTAAAAGGATCCTCAAATCCCCCAAAACAATCCCTTAAAACGACCCTGGGACTCCTTGAAACCCTCTATTTTGGGTTCTCTGATAACTTTCTGGAAACTTCCTTAGTCCCACCTGAAATGCTCAAAAGCAAGACCTGTTCTCGCGAACTGGATTCCCTCATTAAAGCCCCATCTTAATTTATGCATAAATTTCCCTCCTTTTAAGCCTTTTTCAAATTATGCACATTTTAAATTTTTGCAATCCCAGAGGAGGTGGAACTGACAGCAATGCATGCATTTGATTTCTTCTACTTCTTTTTTGGCCAACTAGCACCGTTCGGCGCCAGTTATGCTTTACCGTCGGCGGATCTAGGAGATAAGCCTTAAAATTCCGACGCCCAGGGAGACAGCCATCAGCACACCTGAGGACCCTACATATCGAACCCATCAACACATGGGCTGGGACCTGCGGCTTTACTTAAGTAAATTCCTATCCGAGGGAAGACGTGATCGCGGATTTTATGTCTCAGAAAATTCCATCGGCGTCGACGGGAATTGAACCCCGACCGACTGGGATGAGAGGCAACCACGCTTACCACTACATCACCGACACCGATCATGCAATTGGCATAGTGAAGAACAATCGCAAGTCTGAACAACAGGCAGTGGTCACCACAGGCGGAGGTACGAACATCTCTAAGCACTCGCTGAATCAAATGGAGGTCATGATCGACGATAAGCTGAAGTTCGGAGGCCACAACAAAGGGCAAGCATGGCGATAATGGAATTGTCAAAGATAATGTCAAATAGTTCGGCAAAAGTCTCGAGTAAGCGTAAACTGCTCGCGACAGTAGCGGTTTCCATACTACGTATGGCGCCGCTGCAAGATCCGAGTGCGCTAGTGGTGAACCGAAACGTGACGGTAGTGTGCATTCAGGTCTAATTCACTTCGTATTTAAGTGATTCAGGTCTGGTTTACATCATATTGAGGTCTGATTCACTTCATATTCAAGTGATTCAGGTCAGATTCACTCTATATTCAAGTGATTCAGGTCCGATTCACTTAATATTCAAGTGATTCAGATCTGATTCACATCACATTTATGTGGTTCAGGTCCGATTCATTTCGTATTCAAGCGATTCTGGCCCGGTTCGTCTCATTACACCTTTCTGTATGATGTTGAACAGCAGGCATGAAAGTCCACCACTATGTCACAGTCCCCGGCGAGAGTTGAACAAACTACAGATCTTGCTACAGATCTGTAGACAGATCGTCCGAAACCGTTACGCAGTTTCTTACACCATCTTGACACGTTTAGCTACGATACCATCTATATCAGCTCACTTTTTGTTATTGCGCTGCTGGATAGCATCTATAACTTCCCTCAGTGTGGGAGCTGGCTCGTTGTTGCTCCCTGCTACTAACGTAGTAATTTCTCGCACAGGATGGCTTGGTCCTCCATATCTACGCTCTTTGTTATATTCAGGTGTTAGTCGTAATACTGCTTGCACATGTTGATGACCTCACGTCTGTCCGTCAAGACCCTCCCGTCCTTATCCCTACACATTTCGGCTCGCAGCGCGGGATGCGATGAGCTTCTGGTAGAACTTCCGTTTTTCTTGTGAACTTCACAGCAGTTTCATTCTCACATCGTGTCTTTCACTTCACTTCACTTTTACACTAGTTATTTTCATTGATAAGTTTATTATAAAACAGATCCAACTATCATTATGGCAGATCTAGAGTTGCCTCACTATGGCTGTCAACATGTGAATGTGTCGCTACATATCAAACAGGCACATACTGCAATGAATCTTGATTCCTGACTGTGTGTAGGCAGATCAACTGCCATCATCCTACGGACAGCGGAAAAGCTGCGTACACATAGCCTGGCCGTAGGTAATTGATGATATCAAAAGAAGCCATTCATCTTTCATTCGGCGGCTCGCCAGAAAGAGTCTGCACGCTTACAAATCTGAGAGATGAACGACCAAGTGGCGCTTGTTGAAAATTCAAGATCGGTTTTTTTTGAGGCCTCAGCTGTTCATGCAATCATCGATCAGGAGAGCACTGACTGTACGACCTACGCGATCTTTCGACTAAGATCGCCGAGCTTCATTTCATGTGATCTAATGACCTAACAGGTTTCAAAAGTGGTTTGCTATTTTTTCTCTCAGTTTTTGGATCCCATCCAAATCTGTGCGAATCGATCAAAGTTGGTGTGATAGACAATGTCAGCCATTCAGCTACTAATCTCCATCTTGGGGCAGACTGGAGATCGCCGAGCGGTTCTTCAGAAGAGTAATAGCTCTTCATTGATCACGCAATGTCGTCGTTCGTGACTTGCCTTTTCGTTCAAGCAGACGTTTGACAAAATCCGTGTAGTTTCTATTTACCGAACGAACGGCTTAATAGAAAACAACAACAGCAAATCCGTTGCATCGCACAACCTGGCATAAATCTTCCGTGCGATAGTGACCGGCCAAGTCTACATAGCGTGGCAACAACAGCGATAGCTCAAGATTCCCTCTGCCCAGCTCGACTGAGATATGGGAAAGCATTGCGCCCGACCACAAGCAGCCGATCGCAACGTCTCATATCTGTCAAAACTGATCACGACGACCAACACGGGACCGGCTTTGCGCGATCATTTGGGTCCGGCTCAGAAGATGCTAAACGCTAATAATGTTGAGGTCTCTCGCCGCAGCGGCACGAAACGGGACCTGGCAAAAATCTAAGATCACGATCCGGTTCAATTCACAGGGCAAATAGTGTGCAGATTAGGTTCGGATTTATAGCTGCATCACGCAAAAGTTTTCTTTAGCAAATTAGAAGCCAATTGGTTCATGGAGGTATGGTGATGGCGGCAGGAGGGAATTGGGCTTCCAGGTTATAGGTTAGGCTAGTACGGTAAGCGGTAGAAGAAAAACGAAGGAATTTTGTACCGGCATCTATGGAGGCATCCGTTTAGCGGGTACACGGTTAGGTTACAGAGCAGATCAGCGCACGCACGCAACATTATTGGTCTGTCTTTGGGCTAGATTGACAAGCCGAGATTAGATTTTGTCTCGGTGTCGGTTGAAAGCATATAACGGAGGCAATTTGGAGCTACAGGTGCCTCAAATAGCAGAGCAGATTATCGGTAATTATGGATTTATTTAACGGATTAGCATTATCGACCAGTAGAGATCAGGTGATCAGTTTAGTAAAAATTCTAGAAAGTTTTTGGAGTTTTTGAAGATAGACATGCCAATATCACATTATAACATATCGAACCTTTAACCTTCCGTAACTCGTGCGGTTGACTACCTGGGTCAGCACCACACTGGTGCTGAGTACAAAAAGCGAGATTTTTTCAACGTGTTGTACAAAATACAACAGCGCGAACGCTCGAGGGTTAAAAAAGAAATGTAACTCTTATTTGTCACCGTTGAGAGCGTCAACTATTACCGTGTAGGCTAAGTAACAAACTATGGGCAGTGCTAAACATTGCGCATTTGAATGAGCACTAACTTTGTGCTAACAAAGTATACAGAAAGACTATATGTTCACTCAAAAAACGAATTTTCGATAGAAGGCTCGGAGGGTCAAGTCACATATACCAATCAACTCAGTTTGACGAATTGAAATGATGTATGTGTGTATGTATGTCTGTGTACAAAAAAGGTCACTCACTTTAAAGCCCATTTTCAAATTATAGCTCCGGAAATTCACCGCAATGTTTGCTATCAAAATTACCCGGATCGGTCAAGGCGTCAAGGTGTTTTATTAATCCGGACCAGCACCGGCGGAACTGGTCATGTATAAAACTGAAACAAGGCCTATCTTGCGACGCATCAAACTGTGTCGATTTTTGTAACCTTTAGCATGGTTGACGAATTTTGTGTGAAATTCAACACTGGAGATCATAAATTCCAAGATGTCAGTCCAAAATTTAAGATGGCGGCCTAATATTCATGATATCGGATCAAAACTTAAGATAGCTCTAAAACCACGTAATGTGAGTATATTTCATGTAAGGAAGATGACTGGAGTCTAAAAATGGCGACCAGAATATCCAAGATGTTGGTCTAAAATCCAGGATAGCGGCTCCAAATACAAAATGACGCAAACAGCCGCCAGGACAGGAGTTGTAGGCTCTAAGACCATGAAATATGGGTAAATTAGGTATGGGGAAGATCTCCGGAGTCTGAAAATGGCGACCAGATTATCCAAGTTGGCGGTCTAAAATCCAAGATGGCGGCCCAAAATTAAAGATGGCGGCTGTTTAACGGAGTTTAGGCTCTAAAATTATGCAATATTAGTTTATTTGGTATAGAGAGATGTCTGAAGTCCAAATTTGCAACCAGAATAATCAAGATGGTGATATAAAATCCAAGATGGCGGCTATTTAATGAGTTTTAGGGTCTAAAACCATGCAATATGGATATATTTGGTATGGGGAAGATGTCTGGAATCTAAAAATGGCAACCAGAATATCCAAGATGGTGGTCCACTTTTTCCATTTATTTTAGAAATATGAAAAAATAAATCTTTTTTTTTTCGGATGTTCACGTGGACATTGGGGGAGGGGGGTAGGGGTCAATGAAAAGTTCACGCTTGTCCACGGTGAGGGGGGAGGGGGTTAAAAATCATGAATTTTCTGTCCACGTGGTATATGGACGGCCAATTACTAAACAGTGCTTAGGGTCTCCAAGAGCTTCCTGTGCGTAAATAATCGGATCTAGAAAACCCCATAACTTCTTGAAACTTCCCGAAGCCCTACTAGAAATCAATGAAACTCTTCCAAGTTATTATGAATATGAAACGCTTTGAAACCATTCTAAGATCTTATGAAGCTCCCCTAAACCATTCGAAGCCCCCTGAAGCCCTCCTAAATGTCTTGGAAACCTCCTTAGATCGCCTGATCTTGGCTTGGGGACAAAACGTCGAATACCAAAACATCGAAAACGAGAAGTCTTGAAATTGCGTCGAATCAGAAATAAATTGCGTCCCTTTGACTAATGAACTAATTGTTGACTAACGAAAATATTTTATTACTAATGAAAATAATTTGTGAAGAGCTGGTTTTACAATTTGAGACAACCTGGTGGAAATGTCGATAAAACAAAATGTGCAAACCATAATTTGAGCATATCATTGAAATTATTTGACGAATCATGCAAATCATAGATAACGGAACGGAAGCTAACTAAATGTATCTAGAGAAAGAAGTTCTACCGCGATGTTCCTATTGATGTTCCTTCAGGGACTCCCGCAGTTCATGCATAAGGGCTTTCTAAAATTGTTCCAGGTGTTCCATCTGGGAATCCTCCTGAAAGACCTTTTCTCTCTCTCTCTCTTCTTGGCGTAACGTCCTCATTGGGACAAAGCCTGCTTCTCAGCTTAGTGTTCTATGAGCACTTCCACAGTTATTAACTGAGAGCTTCCACTGCCAATGACCATTTTGCATGTGTATATCGTGTGGCAGGCACGAAGATACTGTATGCCCAAGGAAGTCAAGGAAATTTCCTTTACGAAAAGATCCTGGACCGACCGGGAATCGACCCCGTCACCCTCAGCATGGTCATGCTGAATACCCGTGCGTTTACCGGCTCGGCTATATGGGCCCTGATTTTTTTCACTTATTCATTCGTTTTTTCTGTCTCTGACAAATTTCACTGAAAAACAAAACAGACCAGTTTTTCAGCGAATTTTCTCAATATTTTTTCATCTAGCAGTATTTCCTCGACTTTTATTTTTTAAAAACAAGTACTGGGGTATCAGTTATCAATTGTAATTGAAAGATTTGATAATCTGAAATATTTTGGTTAACTTTTAGTTTTTCATATGAGCGAGAATCAGATTTTCATTTTGGGGTAACTTTGATAATGCCCTGAAAAACACATTAAATCTTAAAAAATAATAACAGATTGAAATCTTAGGAGTATGAACATAATGAGAGAAGCCTTGTGTAATATATCAGATAGAATTTTTATATCAAAACATTGCTTCTTTACTTAATTCTACATATAAAAATGAGTTTGTGGAGTACTGAATGGAAAACACAGTGAACTAAGCTATCAAAAATCATAATATATGCTTAACGGTACACCAACATATGATAACATGCTATGCATGGTGAGTTTTCTTTTTTTTTGTAGTTTTTTAATGTTTTATTAACAAATTTTGAACAACACAGAAATTACAAGGGCATTGCATATTTTTAGGCGTTAATCATTGTATGGAAATTTATATCCCAATTTACAAAATTGCTTCCATTTCGTAAAAACCCACTTCGTTAAGAGATTCAAGGCCAGATTTGGAATCTACTATGATGAATCTATCGAGAATAAGATACCATTCATTAAAAATATAGTTGTAACGAAGTCGTATAGCAGATTGTTTGAAGGGGTTGACAAATGACAAAAATATCAACAATTTTTCTTTTTTGTCCAAAAAGTTGTATATAAACTAGATTTTAATGAAAATACGTTTAAGGTGAACTTTCGTATGTATACAATTGATTTACGTTTGCCTTTTTCTTAACTGGTTGAAGGCTTCATAGTTATAAGATAAACTATACAATGCCTGCCGCACTATCAAACCCAAGTAACACATATTGTTTTATAAGAGTTTAAAATTCAAGTATCGTACTAACTCTGTTGTATTATTCTTGCATTATTCACGTCTTATGGGATACTTTTATATATATATTTAAAACAGCGCAAAAAATGGCGGCTTATAGAACATCGTGGAAGTTATACAAGATGTATCCCAATACTCATATAGTACCAATAATTGCTTTCGATTCAACTTTTATGCATTAATTAGTTGCAATAAAGTTATCTGTCAACAATTGACACTTGGAAAATACTTTAATAATGCAACTATATTCATTGGTTGAAACTAAGCTGCTTTCTAGTAATATAACCTGTAGAATACTGTTATATAGCATGTCACATGTATAGGTTCAAATTAAGAAATTTTATAGTTATATATCTTGCGAGAGCCTTATTTAGAACAAAGCAATATAAACATGATCTCATAACAACTGTATTTGCTACGTAGTGACTGACAGAAAAAATAAATATATATATTTATATTTGTAACTTCACCAAGCTGGAAAAATATTTTCAGATGATGAAGGCAAAGACCATACATGGTTTATTATCAGTAAGGGTAGTGCTTTTTTATGTGCGATTGAAGATTTATGGTGAAACATATGTTTCTACTCATCCATAATTCATCCGCTACTGCATTGAATTGAAATATGCAGATTGTATCAACCAAATGAAGCATTTTTTTCTCTAAGTTGTCTATTTTTTTCCAAACTGAGACCAGAGCAACATGGCAACTTTTAAATTTAGCTTACAGTGACGTTCAAAAATTTCACTTTTAATATTGACTTTATTGAATAAATGAGCGTATGGCAAGCTACTGATTATTACTCAAGTAAAATTCAAGTATTTTCAAAATGAAAAAGTATTTTTCTTAGAAGTTTTGATCAAGCAAGAGAAGCGTAAATTTTTACCGTTTTTTTTTAAATAGTGTATTAACATATTTGTTCGGTACTGTAATCTGCGTGACGTACCTTGAATAAACGAAACTTTTCTCTGAAAGCGAAGTGTTTTGATTTGAGAACAAGTAAAAAATACGGTTATGTTGCACCTATAGTGCACCTCGAGGGCAACTTTGCTATAAATAACGTAAAAGCGTTCAAAATACGTCGAAATAACATCATTCAAACATATCTTCACGCTAGTTATAATTTTGTTTCCAGAAACTTATAACTACACCAAAATAACTTATTTAAAGCTACATTTTCAGCGGGGCTACAACTGTCAAACTGACAAAATAACTGGCAATAGTAAATAACTACGCTGCTGGTAGAGGTTTGTTTTCCTTGACCGTGGGAATATAGGTGGTCGTGACCGTGGGAATATTCGGAATGAATCCGCGATTTCAGTGGAAATGACAACGCATGGCTCACTTCGAAAAGGTTCCAGTAAAATGCATGTCTGCCATAGGTTGAGCTTGCGTAACCGTCGTTAACCAGCAGGTGTTGCAGAACCGGAATGTAAGCTTGAGGAGTTAAAATAGTACCGACTGTTGGATGCTGACTCTTCCACGTAGTCCGGAATACCAGATGCGCGGTGATTCTAAATTGTATCCTACAGACCGGATAGATCCTGTTAGATCAACAGCCTAGACCTTTTGGCCTTCAGGATGTTCACCAAATTAGAGTACGCTGATTCTATTGAAGCGGGGCGTTCGTATATAAGGATATGGTACCCGGTAAAAGGTATGTGGGACTGGAATCTTGATGGTTGCTCAACAAAGATGTGCTGATTGAGTGTTTATTCTCGGAAACTCAACTGGTACTTTAGGTCAGTTCCCTTGAACCACTTATTGTCCTCAATTGACCAGAGCATTCCAGAAACAGAAAAAATGAGTAGCATTTTAATTTTTCTTCTTCTTTCTGTTATCGTGACGCAATTGTTTTTATAATTGCATTAACAACTTGATGTTTATGTTCTATAATTGTCATATAAAAATAGTTCATACGTGATACAGAGAAAAATATTTGCTGTTGTTGTTTGTTATCGATCAACACAATTACAACTGGAAATTAACACAACATGTTTTCTGTATCGCTTATAATACACTTAAAATACATCTTCGGAAATTTTGTTGCCCAAAGATGTTTTCTGTGTTGCTTGCTTGCTTAAGTTACCCGCATTATCAAAGATACACCCCGTTTTACGGTACCGATTAAACTTCCAATCAACACAAAACTTGGATAAAGTAATTATTTGGAATACTAATCATCTGTTACATTTGTCCATCAAGCATGAATTTAATTGAAATTCATATCAATTGAAGTCGAAACCTCTGGAAATCTTAATCTTTCGAAATCAATCATAAATGCAAAATCAAGTTTGTGTCGTAATAGCTCTGTATCAAGAGCTCACGCCGACATTTGTAGTTACGGGTTTTATAATGTTTGTTACTGCAAATACATAACCAGTTGTTCCGATAAATTACTTATGAAATTTATCCCAGAATTCCTTTTGCGATTTCCACAAAAGCTGTTCCTGGAATTCCTTCAAAAGTTTTTCTGGGACACTATCAGGAATTTCTTCCATTTTGTTCTAAAACTGTTCCTTCTTGGATTCCTGCAGGAGTTTCTTCTGGATTATCAGTTGAAGTTTTTTTTTGAGACTCTTGCAGGAGTTCCTTCTAGATTTCTTGGTTGGATTTTTCCAAGAGCTTCTGTTGTTGTTGTTCCTGCATAAGGACTTTCTAATATTATTCCAGGTATTCCATCTGGGAATCCTCCTGAAATGCCTTTACTATTCTTCGGGAATACTTCCAGGAGTACCTTGGAAATCCCTCCTAGAGTGCCCCGGAAATTTCTGCAATTCTGCAAGAGTTTCTCTTCAGGAGTTTCTTCCTAGTTATCCTCGAGAATATCTCCAGGAGTTCCTCGCAAATTCCTTCGAAAATTCCTGAGGAATTCATCAAGGAGTTCCTCTTCCTTGAGAATTTCTCCAATAATTCCTCGAGATTTTTTTCCAGGAGTTTCTCGCAAATTACTCCAGGATTCCCTCGGGAATTTCTCCAGAAGTTGCTTGAAACTCCTCCAGTAGTTCCTCGCATTTTTTTTTTTTTCAGGAGATCCTTGAGAATTTCTTCAGGAGTGCTCGGGAATTCGTCCAATAGTTCTCCAAGAATTCTTCCGGGAGTTCCTCGGGAATTGCTACAGGAGTTCATCGAATATCCTTCCAGGAATTCCTAAGGAATTTCCCTAGGAGTTCATCGTAAACCCATCCAGAAGTTCCTTGGAAATTCCTCCAGAAGTTCCTCGGAGATTCTTCCAGGAGTTCCTAGAGAATATCTTCAGGTGTTGAAATTCATAGAGGGTTTCTCACATAAATACTCGAGAAATTCTTGGTGAACCTCTCCATGAACTCCCGTGGCTCTTCTAAAAGTGTCCCTGGGGAACCAATAAAGGGATTGCAGAAAAATTCCTGGAGAAAATATGTGAACACATCCTGAAGCAATGCTCGTGGATCTGCTGAAGGAGTTTCTAAAGAACTGGTAGAGGAATTACTAGAGAAATTCAGGAACCGAAGAAATTGCCAGGGAAATCCTGAAAACATTCCCTGGGAAATCTTGGAAGAGTTTCTGGTGAAAATCTGCATGAATTCTCATAAAAATGTTGTATGATTTTGTATGAAACTCCAAGGAAAATCCGGCAGAAATTCTTGGGGAAATCTTGGAAAAATGTTTGAATTTCCGAGAAACTGCTGGAAGAATTTCCGGGAATATCTTGATAAATTCTGGAGGGAATTACTGGTGAAATTATTAGAGAATGCACAGGGAAATTCCTGTGAAATTTCCATGGAAATCATTGTAATTCTTATTTAAGCTTTTTTTGGAAATTTAATTAATAACAGTCTAAGCTTTATGTCAACTTTTTATTTGCGAATATTCATTCAAAAATTTTGCTAGAATTCTACAAAAAAAATGTTTTAAAAAAATTATGAAATATTCGTATTTGTAAACTTGAACTAACCGTTCGTCTTCTTTTCCCACAGACCCCGAACCGGATTCGACAAAATATCTCTGGAACGGTTGGAGCAACTCTTCATTAAAACCGTCGGCAACGAGAAGGAGATTCGACGGGAAGAATTCAAGAAAATTGTCACATCCAAAAATGTAAGCGATCCTATCATATTTCCTCCCAGTTCCAGAGCAAGCATACCTTTCTTAAGTGCGACATTTTATTAACCGACGATAATTTCGGCTTTCATTGCAGCCCTTCTTCACGGAACGGGTCTTCCAGATCTTCGATAAGGACAACTCCGGGTCCATTTCTCTGCAGGTAAGGTTTCGCAAGGCGCAAGCAATGAATGGCGGCGGGCTGGAACGCGCTCGAAATAATCCAAACCGTTAATTGGTTCAATTTCGACCAGTAAATTATCATGTTTTTGTTTATCCCATGCGTCATGATTGTTTTGCTCTGTCGTCGTCAACAGGAGTTTATCGATGCCATTCATCAGTTCGCGGGGCAGTCTCCGGAGGATAAAATTAAATTTTTATTCAAAGTGTATGATTTGGACGGTATATATTCGAATGATTTGATTTTTGTTTATTATGATTTAGTATTAATTGGTGGCATTTACCATTTTGGTGTAATTTTTCATTCACACGCTCATAAACTAACTACACAAGTAACGCAACCTCTTAAACAAAACAATGACTCATTAACTAACTACGAAACCTCCTCCTAAGCCAGTTGCACTTTGGAAAAGATTTAAAAGGGGGAATTACAATTTCACATATTCATGTTTTTGTTCTCGTTTTTGTTTGAAGGTGGTTATAGAAACTCTAATCACTATCCAATGATCATTAGTTTGATTTTGTTTTGTTCAGACGAGCTTTTCCAATCGACACTATAGCAACGCAGTAAATCGATCAATGCTCGCCCATCAAGGAGTATTCAGATTAATGGCTTGTCAATCACTGGACTGGATGGTCGCCCAAAAGACACGAAGTTGTACCTTTCAAATAGCAATCAAAACAAAGACCAAATTAGTTACTAAACTTCAGACTGGTTCAGAAAAATACACAATAAGCATAAAGATAAAAAGAAATAATTTGGCTACAAAATCTTGAAGGAATCATTTTCTATAGATTTCTACAAAAAGTTCGTTTCGAGAACTCTTGGACAAATTATTGAAAATGTTTGAATTTATCTTTTTACCGAATTCTACAGAATTCATGTAAAATACTTCAGGACCCCGAAAGAAAAGTTCTAAGAAATCCGTGGAAGAGTCACTTGACAAACTCTGCTGAATTCTTGGAATAGCGCCGCAGTGGTGTCAGTCGTGAACATTTCCAGCCAAGAGATGACACCGGTTTACTCTGTCGCGATACACATCCCACACAAGAACGCTGCGTTCGAAACAAAATATGGAACGAGCTCACCAATCATTTATATCCATCTCAGTGTCCACCGAAGATTAAATTGAAAGGAACTGAGAAGCCTCATTGGATAGTTTAGTGAAAAAAACATTGGTAGTCGTTACGACGCAATGTATGGTCAGTACAGTACCACTATGTCGAAGACTACTTTATCAAGAAGACATGGAACTCTGTTGTTTTCCCACACAAACGGCAAGCATCACCGACGATACCGCCGCCTGTTGAACTAAGGTGGTACCTTTGTATAAAAGTGTAAGAGCGTATTAGTGCGAGTATGAAGATTTACTCACACTATCATGAATAGTGCCACCTTCATCCGTGGTGGCGCTGCTAACAGCGATTCCCGATTGTCACCAGTGTTACAAGAATTCTTGATAAAGTGGTCTTAGACTATATTTAAGCCAGAATGTTACTCTTGATGCTACTCATAAAAACCGTCGACTTTGGCGTTATCATCTGAACCAGTTCACGTATCGCTCATGCTCGACATTATCAACGCGCGAGCGATTGCCCTCGGGGTAAGAACGTGCGCAACCAATCACGCAAGAGGCAGCCAAAGTCAGCAAAAAAAATGTGGAATCAAAACCGATCCAATGGATTTTGTGATCCGCTCGAAACCCATCCAACGTCCAGCGTGCGTAAGTTTACAAGTTCTCATTTCGATGTTTTCGAGCCAAACAAGGTAATTACCACACACCAACCAACATCGCTGCGACGGGGTGAGCGAGCATTTGACAGCCCCAAACTCCATTACTCACTTTGGAGCACAGCACCACCCGGTTTTTTGTTTTTGTCGGCTAATTTATTTCGATAGTAGGTAATTATCCAGCCTCCATCAGTCGTCGGTACCGCCTTCTGAAAAGTGAAACTGCGACGAGCAAACGTCACAACATACGGATGAATTGAAACTTTTGTCTCGAGTAGGTTGTAAAAAGACAGTTGTTTCCGCCCGGGTTCGAACCGGGGACCTTCTGCGTGTGAAGCAGACGTGATAACCGCTACACTACGGAAACGGTGATAAATGCATTTAAGAAAAGTTTCAAAATGACAGAAAGCTGTGAATCGGTATTTTTTTATTATTTCTATCCCAAGCATACGAGTTTTCGTTATCATTTGACTAACTTAAAAAATCAACCATGCACATTTCATTGCTCTAAATCGCACATTGCTAAGTACATACGACCTTTGTTCAATTCGCAGCCTAATTCCATTATCATTTTTTATCACCGATGTTGCAGATAAGAATTTAATCTGTTTATCTCATTACTTAGTCACGTACCCAACATACGTATTCCTCTTCTATTACGCTTACAGAATTTGTGATGAATAATAAAATCATACCCCTATCGCTTCAGTTAATATGTAGTAATCCATTGGTAGAAAGCTTTTCCATCACAGCACCATGAATCGGATTACCAGTAATCTCAACGTTTTTCATTTGCTCTTTTTGTTTCTGAAAATTTCCATGGAATCACACCGGGCAATCCTACGCAGGTGATGGGCTGATACAGCATCGAGAGCTGCAACATGTGATGCGCGCCTGCATGGAAGAGAACGGAATGAGATTTTCCGAGGATCAGGTCAGTATGGTTGAAGCGTTTTTGCATTTGCATACATAATATATATGAAGGTGTAAATGGCTAACTCAGCAATTGAGATATGCCGGGATATTAAGCAATGTTGGGAGATTTTCTTCCAGAAAACGTTAACAGACGATGTTTTTTTTCTGAAAATCTTAAATTAAGCATGAATTAGTCCATTTGGAATAGAAGCCAATCCATAAAAACACGTTGTCATGTATCATATAAATATTGTGTCTTAGCAAATTTTCTAAAAAATTTTTAAAATACTTATAAATGATTTGTTTGATTGATTTGATGTCTACGGTAAGGTTTTAGGTAATTAGACTATCCCCACCGGTGGGCTCTAAACTACTCTCCCAAAAGTGCATCGTTGCCATACGCGTAAGATTGCATGTTTTATCGCGTCATTTGCAGTAAAAATATTAAGAGACCACACGACGTAGGTGTTTGATTGTTTCTACATAGTATGATTCAAATGCAAAATGTGGTGCAGAAGAGTCGTAAAGCCGACTTTCACATAACAGCGGTTGGTACTAATATTCCTTCCTTTTTCCAACCTGACTGCACGGACTTGGCTGGCACCGTAATTTTACCGTTAAAGAGAATCTCTGAAGCTTGCATAGCGGAAATCAGGCCAAACATTTCAAAAGGTACTATCAGCATCTGAGAGGCTCTCTTTGTGCACTTTCTCTTACAATTATTGCAATGTAATGGTACACTTTTCAACTACTTTCGCGGTACAAATCAAAAGACGATTGTTTTGACCATCGTTCCATGCAAGGAGACAATCAAAATTCAAATGAATAGCTTAAATATTAACGAAAGAGAGGGAAACCATAGAGAGCCTCTCTTCTGCGGATAGGATCTTTTGATATTTTTGGCCTGAAATGTCACATCCAGTCAGGGTTGTGAAATGTCACAAAAATATCAGCAAGAATTGTTTGTTGACGATGCCGTTAATTTACCATAATTAATCAGTATTATGAAAGGTTTGTGCTGACGAACGGAAATTTGCATTAGAAATGGGAGAGCTGGAAAATGTCATGACATTTTCGTGACATTTTTCAACCCGGCATCCAGTCAACCATTCAGTTGATTCATTGTGCAACTGGCATTAGTTCGGACCAATCACGGAGTAGCAACCAGTGCTGTCATGGTAAAATCAGGGCTGATTACATACTCAAGAATTTTAGGGATTTTCGGCCTTGCTGAGTGCTACAGTCGTAAAGATCTTTCTTACATACTCAAGGTTTCTAAATTTCAGCGCCCTCTTTACTAGAACTTCCCCTTAAGAAAGAACTTAATATGACGCCTAATCAAAAATAATTTCGGAGAACCTCTCCATAAATTTTCTCACGATTTTTTCCTGTAATTATCACAGAAGGGGCATTCATGCCAGAATTCTTTTCATGAGTTCAGCAAGAAAGGTTCCACCCAGAATTCTTTTAAAATTTTTCCATGATAACCTCCAAGGACACCGCCAGAAGTTTCCATAGGGATTTTTTCAGGATTTATTAATGTTTTTCTTTTCAATTTTTTATAAAAAGAAGATTTTTAAAGGATTTCCTAGAATGATTGTAGCAAGAATTCTTACAAAGATTCCTTCAAGTATCCAAGTGCATTATTGTCCATGTATTTCTTTGGAAATTTCTCCAGGTATTCCTCCAGAGATTCTTGCAGGAACTTCTCCAGGAACATTCCTTACGTTTTCTAATCAATTTTCCAAAAAATTTCTCAAAATATAGATTCAGAAATTCCTTCAAAAATTTCTTCTGGGATTCCTTTAGGTAGTCTTTTGAAATTTTCTTCAAAGACTGCTGTAGAGGTTCATGATGTGTATTTCTTTAAATATTTTTTAAATATTTTTGAATTTCTCCAGGAGTTTTTCTTTGAAACTTTTCCAGATTTTTTTCTGGAAAAAAATATCTAAGGTTTTCCTTCAAAAATTCAGATATTTTCTCAGGAGCTTTTTTCAAAAATTATCGTTGGAATTTCTCCAAATGTTGCTTGAGGTATTATTCCATTAATCAGGGATTCTCTCAGGTTCTTAAGAAATTCTTCAGTAACTTTTTTCAGGTTTTTTTTTTCAGAATCTCATCCAGGTATTCATCAAGGAATTGCCTAGGATTTATGAAGATCTTCCTTCAGGATTTCTTTCAGATTTATTTCCGGTGATGCTTCAGGAACTTTTCCAAAGATTCTCTCAGTAATTTCTGCGAGAAATAATCTATCATTTTTCAAGGAATTCTTCCATTTATTACCTGCAAGAGTTCTTTAGTTCTTCCAAGCATTCTTTCAAGACCTTCTTGAAGAGTTTCATTTGCTGGTGGTTTTCTAAGAAAAATTTCTTCTAGACTTCTAGGATTTTCTTCAAAAATTTTATAGGAAATTCTCCGATAATTTCCTCCACAGATATCCTCAAGAGGTCTTCCAAGGATTGCTGCAGGTATCCGTCAGGATTTTTTTACGATTTCCAGCAGTACCTCTGCCTGAAATTGCTGCGGACATTTTTTTTTTCGAAGTTTTCTTATAAATTCTATTAAAATTTCTCCAGGAATCTTTTCAGAGTTTTTTCAAGCAATTTTTCCTTCTCCATTCTTCTAGAAATTGAGAAGGTCCGGATATTTTCGCCGCTGATGTCGCAACCTCGCTGGCTCAAAACACGATTGCTATGCTCGGCTTCGTCGCTGAGGTCACATATCACCCCTCCAGCCCCGAAGGTTTAAGGTTTTTGTTATATTCGCCTGGGGATTTATCCAGGAATTCCTCCACAAAAAACTTTGGAAATTGCTTCAGCAGTTTAATCCAGGAAACGCCCCCCTCCCCAACCCCCCCCCCCCCTTCCATCCCCCCGAAAATGTTAAAGAATTTCCTCTTGGAATTTTAAGGTGCCATCAAAAGCTTGCTGAGGAATTCCTTCGGACAATCCTGCAGGGATTTCTTTAGAAATTCCTTCAGAAATTCTTTCAAAAATTCTGCCAATTGTTATGATAAATTCTGAGAGAATTTCTGAAAAAATAACATCAAAGAATATGTGAAATAATTCCACAGAAGCATATCCCAAAAGTAAGGATTATAAGGATTTCTGCAGGAATCTCTGAAAGAATATCTCATGGCGTTCTTGAAGTTACCATTGGAAGAATTTCCAAACGAATCTGTTCACGATTTTAAAAACATTTTCAAAAAAGTTTCTAAAAAGCTCCATGACAAAATTTTTGAGGAAATCCCTGATTGAAATTCTTGATGAAACCACTGAAGTTCTAGAGAAACCCCTGGAGACACCTTTGAAGGAATTCTAGATTGCATCCGAACAGGAATGTCTTTAACAATCTTCGTAGAAGTTTTTGAAGAAATCTTCAGTGTGGAATTTCAGGAAGTACACGTGCATGAATATCTAGAGGGAGATCTGAAGAAATCCCAGTGAAATTCTTGAAGGAATCCCTGAAAGAATTTCTAAAGAACTTCTTGAATACAGAGTTGTAAAAACTACACGGGAAATCCTTTGTAGGAAACATAATTGAGAAATTTTAAGGAAAATTCCTGGAGAAATTTCAAATTTTTGGAAGGACTTTGTGGAAATACTCCTGGAGCAATCTGTGGACGTATTTCCAAAGACATAATAAGCTTTTGATAAAGATCCTTAGCAACAATAAAAACTTTTGAGATATTTCTTAATATGTTCCTGTAGAATTTTCTAAGAAATATTTATGTTTAAATTCCTTTAAGAATCCGTGGAGAAATTCTTGGAGTCATCCTTACCGAGAATAGGGGATAAGTTTCTAGCAGAGTACATTGAGCAATATATGTAGGAAATATTGAAAAAAACTCTGTACGGACTCTTGTAGATAACTCTAGATGCATTGTTGCCCGAACCACTGAAATTTATTATGCAAGAGGGATTCGGGAGGGTTTTTTTCTGGATGAATACACTGAAGAAATTCCTTGACACATACCTGTGAGAATTTTCAATGGAAGCCTCAGAGCAATACCTGAACTTATTTCTGATGCACTTTTTGAAGAAATACATGTTCGAATTTCTAAAGGAAACTCTCAAAGATTTCCTGATAGAAATCACCGAAGGAAGTTTTGGACGATTTTTTTAAAGAACTTCTGAAGGAATGCCTATGGGAAATTTTTAAGGAATTCCCGGTAGGGTTTCCATCCGTTCTGATTTAGTAGGACTTGTGTGTTTGGTCTCTTTTTGGCAGAAATTTCTTAACAAATCCGATGAGTTTTACTTATTTTTGAGAAAATATATAAAAATTTCCAAAAAATTTTCTAAACGAATCGCTAGAAGCATTTCTAAAGTAATCCCTGACGAAGTTTTAGAAGAAACCCATGGAAAGCTACCTTAAAAGATTATTGGAGAAATTTCTGTAAAAATTCTTTAGGAAATGGCTAAAGAAAGTCATGGAGAAATTTTATAAAGAATCGCTGGTAAAAGATTCTGAAGATACTACTAGAGGAGTTTTTCAATGAAACCTTCGCAGAATTTCAGACCATATTTCTAGAGAATTCTTTTAAGGGATACATGCAGAAATTTCATCAAAAAAAAAACATTTCTTAAAGGAATCCTTGGACAAAAGTGTAGATGAATATCATAAAGCACTTCTGAAAGAATCAGAGGATAATTTGCTGGAAGAAGTCTCGTACTGATTTTGTAAGAATTTATGAAGGAATTTCTCAGGAAACCCATAGTTGGTTTTCTTGAGGAATTAAACAAATCGGGAGGATCATCTTGAAGAAATTTTGAATCAAATTCATTTTCTAAAAGAAATTCCTGGAGGACTTTCTAAAGAAACCCATGGTGCAATTTCGGAAGGAATACAAGGAAGGCTTTATAATGCAGTTCTTAAATTAATTTCTGGGGTAATATCCAGGCTTGACAGAAACTCCCTCGCGAGAAAATGAGGAAGCGATTTCGGCGATTTTCTGAGGAGTGAAAATAAAACTCAGAAATCACAACGCAAATCCTCAACAGCATATAGCCGAGGCGGTAAACGCACGGGTATTCAGCATGACCATGCTGAGGGTGACGGGTTCGATTCCCGGTCGGTCCAGGATCTTTTCGTAAAGGAAATTTCCTTGACTTCCTTGGGCATAGAGTATCTTCGTGCCTGCCACACGATATACACATGCAAAATGGTCATTGGCAGAGGAAGCTCTCAGTTAAAAACTGTGGAAGTGCTCATAGAACACTAAGCTGAGAAGCAGGCTTTGTCCCAGTGAGGACGTTACGCCAAGAAGAAGAAGAAGATCCTCAACAGCAGCGAGCGCGAGCTTGCCGCGCAGCGAGGAGTTCGTCCAACACTCATAATTGCTTGTTGTGTGTCTCACGTCCACTCACACTCAAAAAGCTCTCGCGAGTTCCACTCCCATACAAAGAAAGACTCTCGAGGCGAAAATCGCACTCAAAAACCCGAAATAATCATCGGCTCTTTTTTCGTTCCCCTCTTCCTCGCTCAGTTTTTATTGCCTCTCTGTTTGGGTTTCGTTCGCTCCCTCGCGACGAGGCAAAAGCAAAACACCGCTCTAGAGCATGTTGCAAAACTCTTTTGATTTCGATGAGGATTATCAAGCCTGGTAATATCTAAAAAACATTAAAAAGTAACAATGAATTTTCTAAATGATTCCCTGGAAAAAATCTTGAAGAAATTCTTATAGAAATTTCCAAACTCATTCCTGGCAGAATTTCTTGGATCTCAAGAGTTAGTTACTCAGTGAGTCGCTTGGAGTAACCTAGATGACGCCACTGGTAGTAACTATATCTACATATGTGCAATCTAAGCAAAGCTAAACTTTCAAAAGACTGCCACACAATCTCTTGCCTTCTGCAGAGTGAAATTTAAAAAGATCTACAAAATTACTCCAAGAATTAATAAGTATCACTTCGTGTCTTTTACCTAGCCCATCAAAACACTATAAATCATCCGAAAAAAAGCACATTGCCTCTCGAAGAATTGATGACTTTATCAAAAGCTTAACAAAGCGATTCTTGGCACCAATATCAACAACACCCAGAAGTGAGGTGCGATAATAAATTGCTTCTTTCATTGCGTGTGCGTATTACCGATGACGACGCCCATAAAAATATAGATTATGTCCAGTCATGAACTGCCACCGGCTGCGGCTGTGCGGTTTAGCTTTGAATTGAAACAGTCATCCAGTCCCAGTCGGACGGCTGCGGTCTGCATCGGGTGTTGTACACACAATGTAATAATGCCTAAATTGCGTTCTTCCAAGGGAGTGTAAAATAGTGCTCTCCAACTGTGCGCAGGGTGCGAAATGGTGCGGCTGATGCTGGGCTGGCCAGTCAGTGGCCACCGCCATCCGGTAGCCGATCTCGGGATCGTTTCTTATGCTTGCCTACACGGATATGATTTATTTCGTACGAATCTGTCTTAATATGATAAATACGATTTGCAATCGTGATTTATTTTATAGCCCCCGTTTATTGTATTATTGTATTGCTCTGGCTACTTTTTACGGCCTCCTTCCTCTCAGAGGTACCTACTTCGGCCTTCTTCCATGAGGTAATCAGACGCAAAACGCTCCGACAATTATCACTCAAACAGTGCGCTGTCTAAAGTCAGTGCTTTTCAAAAAATCCCATTCTATAACTTAAAGGCTCATATAGATCAGACGGTAAATGCACAGCAAGAGTATGCTGAGAGTGCATGTGAACGATTCCCGATACGGTCCAGATTTTTTGCCAACCAATCACAAATTGTTTCTAGTTTTAAAAACCGGAGTCCACTGTACAGAATGGGTCATGATTTGGGCCAGTCCATAAACTACGTAGACTCTTAGGGGGGGGGGGGCGGTGGGGGTCTGGCCAAAATCTACGCTCCATACAAATTTCGAAAATTTTGTATGAACAAAAGTCTACGAGGGGGGGGGGGGGGGGTCTGAGATGGCCAAAAATGAGTCTACGTAGTTTATGGACAGCGCCTTTCGGATATATGCCGAGGCTTCGTGGGGTAACCTCCCTATCGCTTACGGTGGCGACATTGTAGTGTTATTTAAAACCTCTTTTCCAGCATATCAAACATCAGGATTTTGCAAAACAAGAACTCTAGAAGCCATTTCGAGACATGTTTTTATCATGCGCTGGATTTTTCTTTAAACAATATCATAACTCAAAAACGGTTTGCTGGATTGAAATGATGTTTTTGGAGATGTTTGAGGATATCCGAAGAAGCTTTAAAAAAAAAAACACTGAGAGTAATATTCATCGCGGATCTATGTTAGATGTCATATAATTTAATTTAATTTTTCCAAGAACCTTACTTTTCGATTATTTTCATTATTTTTATGTAAAAAAGCTGACTTTCAGCCTAAAAATTTGCCAAGTAGCCCAGGATAGTCTAATATGTACTTCTATCTATTTTTTGCTCGAATTTATATTTTCCACAGATTTTTAAAACAAGCAAAAGGACACAGTTTTTATGGCTTTTAATATAAAAAATAGATTCTACCTACAAGTTCCAATGAAAAAAAAAAACTGGACAAATTCGTTTCCTACATTCAACTTTTTTTTGTTTTAAATCCCTCCACTCACCCCCACACCAGAAAGCTCGCGTGGAGCCCAACTAATCATTGATAAACAAACGGAAACGCGGAGTTTTAAACTACAAGAAAATTAAATGTGAATTCCCAGTGGAACATTTGTTCCTTTAAAGGGATTCACGAACAAAATAAAAAATTAATCTAATAAATATACTATAACAAAAGTGGCTGCAAATAATTAATAATTAAATTAATAACTAAAATATAATAAATGCAGGAAAAAACAACTTCAAGACAAGAAAAAACCTGCAAAACAAATGGTTGACACGTTAAAAGAATATAAATACACAAATTCCTCCGCATATGTTGTTTCACTTCTAAATTTTATAAATTAAAGCGAATTAAAAAAAAAACAAAAAAATAAGAAAAATTGTGGGACCTTAAGCAATTGCAAAATGTTTTCCGAGGTTTTTTCACTGTTTTAGTTTTTAACAATAAAAAATCATTTATTTCATAGAAATGTGAATTTTAAGACCGTCTTAAATAACATTTAAAAAGGTCAAATTTTATTTACTTTTTTTTATATTCGCTCTAACCTAAGAATGATTCAATGACGTAGGCAAAAAATAGTATTTTCATAGGAACTTAAACGTAGAATCTATTTTTCATCTAAAATTTAAAAAAATATATTTCCTTTTTTGGTTGTTTTAAAAATCGATGAAAAATAAAGCCGCTGACCATCCTGGGTTACTTGTGAAATTTTGAGCAGAAAGTAAAATTTTGAGACAGAAAAAAATAGAAAAAAAAATCGAATAATAACATTTTTGGAAAATTGAAGTTAGATGACATCTAACATAAATCCACAGTGACTATTACTCTCAATACATTTTTTTTTTTTCTTAAAGTCCTTCAAGTATCTTCAAACACTTCGAATACATCATTGCAATCCAACAAACCGTGTGCGAGTTATATTTTTTTTTTGAAGAAAAAAATTACAATTTTTTATATACCATTCTCAAACGTTAGGTTAAGAATACAGTAAGGACCCAATTTTGTCAGCCCCATTTTGCGGCAAACTTTTAGCTCTCGTTATCTTACGGGCAAACTTCAATCAATTCATTCATATTTATCATCAAACTACAGCTGGAATGCGGAACATAAGGGAATAAAAAGTTTGAAAACCTGTTCAGGTTTTTGAGGAGAGCAAAAAGTATGTTTCGAAAAGGGGCTGACCAAATCGGGTCACTTATGTATTGCAAAACAAAATTTTCAGGAGCATAATTTTATATTCAATATGAAAAGGCCGTGCCTACGCGATTTATGGTTTGAGCTGAAAATGCTCTCGGCATAGAATTTCTGTTTCCCTGATTATGTTCTTATTATTTTATACATTTTTTATTTTTTTTAGAACTACATCATCTTTTTATACATAAGAATAAAAAAAACATAGAAATCGGGGCATGCATATATTTTTTTTTCTACAAGAATTCTCGGATTAAGACGGCTACGTAGTCTTATTAAATCAAAACGAGTTTTTATCGAACCCGGTGTTTCGACACTTTGGATGGTGTCTTCTTCAGGGGAAAGAATACGTTTTTCGTTTTTTGTTCACTGTGATTTTGTCTAATTTTTACTGTCGGGTGGTGTAAATGTTGGTTTCTACAAGAATGTTACGGGCATCATCGGTACACATTTTCAGTACAGTTCGGATTCGATTACAGATAATGAGTCGGGACTGCCGAAATATTATTTTTGCCTAAATGGATTTATTATCTTAATGGATTTCAAGGTTGCAAAGTAGTTTGAGAAGGGCAAGTGGCTAGCAGATGGAAGAGGAGGAGGAGGAATCAAGGCTTTCAGATGTAAAGCAGAGAGGGTCAGAGGGATTTCAAGGGAGTTTTAAGGAGGGTGGTAAACGGCGTTTCAAGGCGTTTCAGAGGGCTCTTAGGGGCCTAATAGGCTTCTAGGGACGTTTCAATGCGATTCAAAGCGTGTCAAGGTGTTTCAGGAGGTTTCAGAGGCATTCTAGGTGGATTTATAGATACTCAGGTGAGCTTCACGATGATTTCAGAGGAGTTTCCTAGACGTTTTAAAGTGTTTCAAAGGGTTTCAAAGTGTTTCAGGACGTTTGAGATCTGTTTTAGGGGATGCCTCGGGATGCCCTCAGGGTGTATTTCGCGAAGATTTCATGGGGGTTCCAGTGACAAAGCGTTAGTAGATTAGATGGACTAAACTCCAGGACGAGCTCGGATACTCCTATTAGCGTGGTTCAAAAAATCGTTTTTGCTCCACACCGCTTATTCGATTCCTAACCAGATTATATGCCTTCTCCCAAAATTTGAGCTCATTTGGTTGAAAATTGAGACTGCGCAAGTCCTTCAAAGTTTGTATGGGGATTACTATGGGAAAACGATGTTTTTCATTCAAGATTTTCAATTTCTCTAAGAGCCCTAGTGGGTTAGTTGCCCTTTGGTAAACCTAGGCTACTTTATCATCTATAACTTTGCCGAAGACCGCATTCAAATCGGACGCCTCGTTAATTAGTTACCGATTTTTATCCAGAATCGAAATCTTTACTCATGATGATTGTCAAGATGGTTGTTAAACTATTCGGTGGGCATCACTTCATTTTGCAGTGGAACATAGTAGCCATGATTTCAGTGTGCTATCTTTGGCGTCATATGCAGCAATGTTGCCTGCTGGGAAGCTGGAGGATCACTGTTAAAGTTTGCCCAGTTGGATACCAATCGATAATAAATAAATGAGGCGTCCGATTTGAATGCGGTCTTCGGCAAAGTTGTAGCTGATAGAGTAGCCTAAGATTACCAAGGGTCTACTAACCCACTAGGGCACTTGGGGAAATGCTACGGTCGATTGAATGAAAAACATCATTTTCCCATAGTAATTCCCATGCAAACTTTGAAGGGCTTGTGCAGTCTCAATTTTCAACCAAATGAGCTCAAATTTTGGGAAAAGGCATATAATCTGGTTCGGAATCGAATAAGCGGTGTGGAGCAAAAACGATTTTTTGAACCACGCTAACTCCTATACAATAATAGAACTCAACACTTGATAGAACAGTCCTTTAAAAGTTTAAAAGCTCCTCGGAAGCCTGAGGCTGTGTTAGTATGAACCTTATTCCTAACTCAAGGAAGCTTGGCGCCCCTAAAAAAAAAACATTGAATACACAATTTGATAAATCACAGATACCTGAAGCTGTGTGAGTATGAACCTTCATAAAGCTCTTGGAGACAAAAAAATACGTTGCTAGATCCGATGACCTATAACTCAAGGGAGTTACCGAAGTTCCTCAAACAGATAATGAACTCACAATTTGACAGCACATAATTGCATGAGGTTATGTAAGCATGAATGTTGTTCATAATGCTCCAATTGATCACTGATTACCTGAAGATATGTGAGTATGCACATTAGTCTTAAAGCTCTTGGAGACAACCAAATACGATGGTAGAGCCGACAACCTATATTCAAAAGAGTACTTCAAGAGGTCCTCAAACAGAAAAAAGCTCACCACTTGACAGCACGCAATTGAATAAGGTTGTTTCAAGTATGATTTCATTCATTATGCTCCAATAGATCAATGATTACGGTAGTAGATCAGAAAGCCAGAGCTCTAGGTAACCGAGCCATTTATTTGTTTTTCCTCCCGGGTTGCTCCAGGAATTCCACCTGGAGATACCTCCAGGAAGTTGTCACATTTCTTCTGGTATTTTCCACTTTTCAGAGGACTCTACTAATAAAGGTGTCTGGATATTCCAGGACAAATCCCATCATGGAATTTCTCCCAAAAGTACTTTTGGGAATTTCAACTGGAACACTTGTGGAGGTTTCCTCCAGAAACTCTTTCTGGAGATTCTTCCAAAAATTTTATCAAGGTTTTCCTCTAGGAATCCTCTCTGAAGATTCCTAGAGAAATTCCATCTGAGGATGCATCGGGGAATTCCCATTCCTATACGGATACCTTCTGTGGTTCCTTCTAGATCCATCTAGAAAAAGAAATTGATTTGCTTGAACATTTAAGTTCCGTAGTTTATTGCAATTATTGCTTTTGATATTTAACAGACATACAGTATCGGACAATAAAAATGCACCAAAGCCGTTTTTCCATACAAACTAGTCAACTTTTGATTGCCATATCTCAGTTATTTCTCAACCGATTGTTTTCAATTTTCTGTGACGAACTACAAAACATTTCAGTTTTTGAAAACTATTGAAAAAGTTTGGCAATAACTATTGATACAAAAGTTACAGATAGGTTGAATTTGGCGATAAAAATGCACCAAGACATGAAATTTTATAGCAAAAAATGGTGACGTCAAATCATTATGGTGTCTTCGGCAAATATGTTTCTTGTGTGATGACAAATAAATTTGCTGAAGAGACCAACATGATTTGACTTCAGCATTGTTAGATATAAGATTTTTTGTCTTGGTGCATTTTTATTGTCAAAATACAACCGTCCGTAACTATTGCATCAATATCTATCACCGAACTTTTTCAATAGTCTTTAAAAATTGAAATGTTTCGTTGTTCGTCATAGAAAAATGAAAATAATCGGTTGAGAAATAACTGAGATATGGCAATCTGAAGTTCACTAGTTTGTATGGGAAAACGGCATTGGTGCATTTTTATTGTCCGATGCTGTATGTACAGCTATAAAAAAAAACATTTTGATTAAATAATTCCTACTGTTTTTGGAGACACTTTCCACATAGAAACAGACGTAACAACAAGAACAAATCACAGTAACAAACATTAAAACGTAACCAGTAGAAACTTGAGGCGATAGTGAGCAAACTTCAAACAAGAGCAAAAACGATGTGAGCACCGCAAATGGCCAAACGATCAAATACCAAATATTTGAATCAACTGCCAAAATTGTGACCTATGGAGAGTGATCAGAGTGTGTCGTCTGTTTCTCTGTGCTCTTTCGTTTAATTCCTGGAGTCGATTTCGGCCAACCTTCGAGAGGAGTTTCTGGTCGAATCATTGAATAAATGTCAAGCAGAGCATCCCAAAGCAACTATGTCTGAGTGACTCAGCTGAAAACATGTTAGAATTTGAAGTATTTTTTTTTTATCAAATTTAGGATTTTTTTTTTAATAATTGTTCATGAATGATAGAATTCCTAGATTTTAGGTAATATCTAAAAAAGACTTGTTGAAGGTATTGTTTGGGGAATCCTTGAGGGAATTGTGACAGTATTTCTAACGGATAAAAGTCATGGCAACGTTTCCTCTTGAAAATGTTCTGTACCTTTAAATTTTTGTTTTTTTTAAGAGGAATGTGAAAGAATTGCTAACAGAATGCCTAGGAGAGTCTTTGAAAGACTTTTTTCCAGTGGAAATTTGCTTAACTTCAGCTAAACGTTGCTAGTGATCAATAGAGTTTACTGAACAAATAAGCAAATTTTGCTGAATCCTCGAAGCTCGACAACATTCAGCAAAATTGATTTAGGGTATTGGAATTCTTTTTAAGATTTCGCATAAGATATCTTCTGGGTTTCTACCGACATTTTTCCTAGATTCAAGAAATTCTTGCCGGGATTACTCCTTGACAATCTGTCAAGAGTCCCTGGAGGTTTTAAAATGGACCCTGCAGAATTTCTTCCCAGAACTTCTTCCAGGGGTTTTCTCGGTAGTGCCCTCAGAGTATCTCGCGCAATTATTCACAAAGCCTTCCTCCTAAAGAAGAAAATTTCATGGGAATTGTTCCAGGATTTACCTCGGGAATTTCTCACAGGGCATTTGCCAGATGATATTGCAGGAGTTCTTTTACAGTTGTTCTCGGGTTCCTTCTTGAATGATTTTTCAGGATTCCTTTCGGTGTTCGTCTTGAGATTTCCCCAGGAATTCTTCCTATAGCTCCTACAAGGATTTCCTCGGGAGTTCCTCCCGGGATTTATTCTACAGGTTTTCTCTGTATTGCTTTCAGAGTTCAGAGTTTATTCTTACTGATTCTAGCAGAATTTCTCTTCAAAAGAGATTTCTCTCGGAGATTCTCCCAGGAACATTCTTCGAAAATTCCCCCCGATAAAGCTGAATTATTCTCAGAGTTTTTCCCCAGAATCCCTATCTTGCGAGAAACTCCGTGAAGAATTTTTGGAGAAAGCTCGAGAGAAACTTCGAACGAAATCTCGGGGAAAATATGGAAGTAATTCAGAGGCAAAGGGAAATTCCAAGAAGGAAATGTGAAAACCATTGCTACTAGTCTCGATCGCCCTCTTCCAGGTGCAACTGTACATTAAAAATCTTAAAGCTTTCACGCTACCTCACAAAACCCGCGACGAAAGCAGCTTTAATTCCCAACAGCTTCGAGCTATCATTAGTCGAAACTGTGGGCTGTGATAATTTCAAACTTCAGAATCAAACCTACATACCTCTTCTACACACTATCATCGCCCGTTTGACTCCGACCGAAGGCCGAGGAGCAAACGGCCAAATGGCTATAGAGATAGGAGCCCTGCCTGCATCCCAGCCCAGCCAGCCCAGCAGGTTTTTCGCGCTGTGACTCCGGGAAGCGGACGAATGGGAAAAATGAATTACAGCAATTTAATTATAAAATATGTGCTTTCTTCACTTGATCTATGTGACCCTTTTTTTCTGCTGGAGTAAAGTCGTCGTCGCGCGTCGTCCTCGTGGCGATCCCCAGCTGGGACCGGCAACCCGTCATTAGAGCCGTTTGAGGGTTAGGGTTAGGAGGAGGCTAGGAGAGGTGGTTCGGGCGAGATATGAAAACGGAAAAGTTCCATCTATGGTCGCGGCCGGTCCCGAGCGTTGCCCAGCCCAGTCGGGATGCGGGTTGGATGTGCTGGCTGGAATGGTCGTGCAACCTAACTTTACAGAGTGTATCGTTGTTGCTTGCTGTCTGATGTTTCGGGAGCTGTGTAGTAGACGAAGGATCTGGTTCGTGTGGAGCGGCTACGCAGGTTAGAAACATGCTGCACTGAAGAGTGCACTATAAATTACAGTCTTTATGAGAGATAACGTTACGCCATGTATAATTTAAAGGGAAGGGCACATTCGAGTCAGATGTTGCTTGAAGAACGTAGCATTATAAATGTGTACCGATATTGAATTTAGCAAATATGTGTAAGATTAATCTTACATTAGATTAACCAGAATCTGCCAGGGCAACCTAAACCGAATCGAAATCGAATCGACTGTGTTTGATTAGGGGCGCACTTTCACTGGGATTTAAATCTCTATGAAAACGGTACCTTTTCATCACATTAGATTTGTTGAACCTCTGAGGTAACCAAACAAGAAATAGCATAGGTAGCATAGCATATCATAGCCGACCGTACACATCCTGGGGTGGCGGTCTCGGCGCCTGGCCAGGTCCTTACGATCAATGGGGATAGGGAGGAAATGTTGATTAGATATAATGTCCAAGAACTTGGCCTACTTCATAGATATCTGGAGTTGGAAATTAGATAGGGTTTAGTGGGGTGCTTTCCTTGGCGAAAAAGCGTATGAGACATTGTTATGGTTTAATCACTTACCTGGTCACCACTGAAAAATTTAACATACACACTCAAATCGGAATACCGTGTTCGGTAAATTTTTGACGAAAATAGAACAGCTGAATACAACTATACTGCTTTGTTTACCTTTTGCACCCGGTTATGACAGTTTGTGTACTGAGCCTCAGTAAAATCGATTGCCGAAGCTACCAAAATAGTTTTGCTGTTCTATTTTCGTCTGAACAGGCAATTCAGGATTGAGTGTGTAAACATTGAGCAAGTCGCACAAATTTCGTAGGTAGTACAGCCCCAGACCATAGTTATGAGGATTGCCACCTTCCCGTTGGATACCAAAGCACAAAGACTTCTCGACAAGACTGACGCAATCCTCCAACAGTCGAGAATTTTCCTGGCCTCGTCCTTGCGAGTCTCAAGAATGTGAAAGGATGGTTAGTTAAGACACCTAAGAAAGATGTAGAAAGTTCTACGACCTCTCAGGCCTAGGTGTCAAGGGGATATGGGTGTTGTTCTAGGTGTTGTTAATGGAAGGGTACTCCGAAGGATGCGATTAGGCACTGCTCAGGTACACCATTATAAGACTGCTTCGAATTAGTTATCTGACCAATACGTGCTGATTTCCTCGTCATCGGCATTTATTTGAATTGTTTAATTTTTCGGTTGATAATCTGAAAGATTAGATAGTATTAACATTTGTTACCTTTGTTACTCTGAGGTAACAAAACAAGAACTGTACAGAAATCCATGCTTCGTTCCCTTCAATGACAATGGAGTAGTACATGCACTAAATACTAAGGATACGGGTAATGCAACAAAAGATCTAAATACTGATCGCAGTGACTCACCCGAACAGAAAAAAAATACTTATATCAGAACATAATCTTATACACATGTCAATTGACGTATTCCCGGAAGGATCCTTAGAAGACTTTTTGAAAGTATTCTCGTAAAAATCTTGAAACTATCATTGTAGCAAACCTTCGAGGTGTCCTTATAAAAATTTCTGATGGGAAACCCTGGAGAAATTTTTGAAGAATTATTTTCGCAGAACTCTCAAATGATGGTATTCTTGGAAAAATCCTGGAAATCACCTGAAGAAATTCACGGAAGAATAGCTAGCATGTATTAAAAAAAATGTCATGCGAATTTAAAAAGCAATTCCTAATGGAATTCGTGGTGCATTTTCTAGATAAATTTCAGGAGGAAACCCTGATAGAATTCCGAAAATGTCTTCTCTGGGTGAATTCCTGAAAAAAAAATCTTGGAGAAATGTCTGATAGACCTTCTAGCATGTAAGCACTTATATGGTTAAAGTAAGTAACAAAGACTGTAATAGAATAACAGGATATGTTTCCGAAAGAATTGAAGAAACTCCTTTGCAGGAGCTGCAGGGGGTGTTCTTGAAGGTATTCATGGAATGGAATGGAATGAATCTGTGGATGAACTACCTTAATATTTCTCGGAGATAATTGTGAAAGAATTCCTGGATGACTTCCTGGACAGTTTTCTGACTCCTGTGTCCCTCTAAAATTATCTTAAAGTACTCCAATACAAATTGCTCTAGAAATTCCTCTAGAAATCTTTCAAGTAATGGGATGAATCCCTGGAAAAGATGATGAACGAATTTCTGACCGAGCCTTGATTTTTTTTTAAAGATCCAGAGAGGAATTTCAGAAAGAATTATTACAGCAATTCCTTGCACAATCCTTGAAAGAACTCCTGAAGCAATCCCTGAAGAAGTTCCTGGAGTAAATCCTGTAGGAATTCCCTGGAGGATTTTCCGAATCCTTGGAGAAATTTCTGAAGAAATCACTTGAAGAATCCCGGGAGGAATTTCTAGACAAGTTTCTCGAGAAATTTTTGGCCGAATTCCTGAAGGAAATTCTAGAGGAATTTTTGGATAAATCCCTGGAGGAATTCTTGGAATAATCCGTGATGCAATTCCTAGAAGAATTTTCGGAGGAAATCCAAAAGGAACTTCTGGACAAATTCCTGGTGGAATCCCTGAAGAATTTTATGGAGAAATTTCTGAACGTTTACCTGAAGAAATTCCTGGAGTCGCTAGAGAAATTCTTGGAGAAATCCAAGGAGAAATCCCTGAAGGAATTTCTGATGGAATAATTGGAGGATTGTCTGGAGGCATCCCTGGAGAAATGCTTGGAGCATTCATTGGATAAATTTCTAGAGAAATTCCTGGGTGAATCCGTGGAGGAATTTCTAAAGGAATTTCTAGAGAAATTCCTGCAAGAATACATGCAATAACCCTGGAGAAATTCTGAAGGAGTCCTTGGATGAATTGCTGGAGGATTCCCTAAAGGAATTCTGGAAGAAAACCCGGTAGAAATTTGAAAAGAACCCTCTTGAGAAATTCCGGAAGGAATCCGTAGAGAAACTTTCGAAGAAATCCATTGAAGAATCCATGAAGGAATTTCAAGACGAACCTCAGGAAGAATGCCAGGAGGAAAATCTGGAAAATTCCTGGCTGAATTCCAGGAGGAATTCCTGGAGAAATCTTTAGAGGAATGCTTGGGGTACTTCTGAAAAACTATTCCTGGAAGATTTCCTGGAAAAAATCCTGAATGAAATTCTGGAGGAATCTCCAGAGAAATTCTGGGAGGAATCCCTGGAGAAATTTCTGAAAAAATACTTGGATAAATTCCTAGAAAAATTCCCAGAGGAATTTCTGGAGGAATTCCAGTTAAAATTCTTGGAGGAATATCTGGATGAATTACTGGAGGAATCTCTGGAAGAATCTTTGGAGGATTTCCTGAAGGAATTCCGGAAGCAATTCGTTGCGGATTTCCTAGAGGAATCTCTGGAGGAATCCTTGGAGGACAAATATCCGGATTAATTCCTGGAGGAAACTGTTCCGTCTTCGACCTAACGCACTGGTCAATCGCGACTTAAACACCGTTTCTCAAACGATCTATTTCCGATTCGCGCCTCTAGAGGGATATCCGCGGCCCAGAGTGTTTAGCACGGTGATCGCACTAGTAATTATTCCCGCACCGACGAGAAGTTTCTTCCACCACAATCTATAACACCGAGGATCACTATGTAGAATAAAATCGATTTATTGCGACGACAACGTGTTAAGCGTGTGGAGTATTCGCGCACTGTGAGAAGACTGACTGGTGTTTCGAACTGAGCTATTCTCCTATCTCCGGGCTGCCGGAGATAGGTTGAGTGATTTGCTAAAAACGTTATTTGTATGCTGCGAGAATGAGAGGTCCGCTCGCGGTCCTCAGTTAGGCTGATATCCGTTGTAGAATGGTTTGAATAGGTCTAATGAGTACAAATTCTACAATATTTTACAGAAACCCTGGAAAAATTCCAGGAGGAGTCTCTGGAAAAAAATCCTGGAGGAATTACTGAAGAAATTCTTGAAAGATTTTCTGAATCCTTGGAAGATTTCCAAAAAAAAATCCTGGAGGAATTTTTGTAGGAATTCCTTGGGTATTTTTTGCAGGAATTCCTGGGGAATTCTTAAAGGTATTTCTGGAGGAGCTTCTGAATGAATTCCTGGAGAAATGCCTGGATGAATCCCTATAGAAATCCCGGGAAGAATTCCAAAAGAATTCCTTGGGAAAATGCGTGGATGAATAAATGGAATTCCTGGGGGAATTTCTGAAGGAATTCCTGTAGGATTTCCTGTAGGATTTCCTGGGGGATTCCTGAAGAAATCCTTGAAAGAATTCCTAGTGGAATCTCAAGAGGAATTCATGAATTCATTAAATAATGCCTGTATAAACTCCGGGAGGGGGATTTCCTGGAGAAATTGCCGTAGTAATTTTGGAAGGAATTCCTGGAGGAAATCTTGGATCAATTCCTGGAAGAATTTCTGTTGGAATTTCTGGGGTAATTTCGGCAGGAGTTCATGGAGTAATTTCTACAGGAATTCCTGAATCGCTATAAAAATCTCTGAAGAAACTCCTGGAGGAATGCCTGGAGGTATTCCTAAAATAATTCCTGCAGAAATTCCTAGAGCAATCTCTAGAGGATTCTCTAGAGCAACTCTTAAAGGAATTCCTGGAGGAATCTCTTAAGAAATTTCTTGAGAAATCTCCAGTGGAACTCCTGGAGGAATCCCTAGAGAAATCCCTGGAGGAATTTTTGGAGGTTTTCCCTTTAAGAATCACTGGAGAACTTTCAGGTAGAATCCCTTGAAAAGTTCCTGGAGGAATTCCTGAAGAAATTCCTGGAGAATTTCCTAGGGGTGTCCCTGGTGCAATCTCTAGAGGAATCCCTTGAGGAATCTCTGAAGGACTTCCTAGAGGAATACTTGAGAAATCACCAGAGCCCACACAATCTTATAAAATGTTGCATAAGATGATAAAGTGGAGGCCACATGCGTGCATGCCATGACTGGGAGGAGCTCCTGGAAGAATCCCTGCATAAATTGCATTAGCACACCCTGGAGGAATCCTTGGAGACATCCCTGGAGGAATTTCTGGTGCATTTTCTTAAGAATCGCTGGAGAACTTCCAACCAAGAGGAATTCCTAAGGGAATCTCTAAACAGTTCCTGGAGGAGTTTCTAAAATAGTTCCAGTAGGCATTTTTGAAGGAATTCCAAGAAGACTGCGTGGATGCATTTTTAAAATACATAATCCCAGAAGTTGTTCCAAAAAGAATCACAGAAGGAATTCTCGGGGGAAACCCTGGACCAATTCCTGGAGGCATTACTGAAGAAACCCCATGAGGAATTTCTTAGGTAATCACAACAGAGTTTTATTAGCGAATTCCTGGAAGAATTTATGTAGGAATGACTGGATAAAAAAAATCTGAAGAAATCCATGTCTGCAGTGATTTCTAGGCGAATTATTGAAGAAACGATTGGATGGATTTTTTTTTGTAAAAAGTTTTTAAGCAATTCCTGGATTAATTTTTGAATATTCTGTAGTAAAATTTTCTGAATGAATTTCTGGAAGATATTTCTGCAGAAATACTTTGGAAAAAATTAAGATGGAATTATCGGAATAATCTCTGGTGGAATTCTGGAAGAAATACATGGAGAGTTCCCTGAAGACATATCTGAAGGAATACCTGCAGATATACCATCAAAGATCTCTGGAAAAATTCCTGAAGGAAGCCGCAAAAACAACACTGGAACACTGGAAGAACCTTTAAAGATATCCCCAGAGAAATGTCTGGAGGAATCTGTAGATGCTTTCTTGAATTTTGATTGATTTGTCTTTATGTAAGAGACTTTCAGCCCTTGGCGCTGCTTTCTTGACAGAATATCTGAAGGGATAAATGATGGAACCACTGCAGCTTGCTTTAGAAACATGTGGTTTAGTTTTGTATAACATTTAAAATAGTTAGTTTAATATGGAACGAACTCATCAATAAATATCTATTCCTTTGTCTAGTAATTATGAACAGAACTACCCTGCCTGGGTAACCACTGAAACAAAAAAAAAAACGACGATGGCTTATAGTAGCCAAACCAAACTGAAATTTGATCGGAATCTTGCCTCTAACTACTATTCTGCCCCCACTCGCATAACAGTCCCATATGAATAGGAAACCCAGCAAAGATGGGACTGTTATACGAGTGGGGGCAGTATAGGCCTCAGAAAGTACGCAGCTCAAAATACTTGTTTCCGCCCGGGTTCGAACCGGGGACCTTCTGCGTGTGAAGCAGACGTGATAACCGCTACACTACGGAAACTGCGATGACTCCTTGCTGAAAATATGAGATAATTTTGCCCACCAATAACGACATCCACCGCACGCAGTCCGACTGCAACATTAATTTATTGATTACATGAATCACAACACACTTTTAAAAGGGCAATAAAATTATGTTAACAATTTTATTTCTATTCCCCATATCCGTCTACGTGCGCGATCTCGCATTCAGGCATAGGAGGCAATCGAAGCGCTTCGCGCTAAGTCTAATAAATGATAATGGAATCTGCCGTTTTTTGCGGTTTAGTTCATTCTTTCGTCCCGCGGGTTGATACATGAATTTACGCGCCAACCCGTATCTACCGCCTTCGTTGAATCCCATACGATACCACCTGTAAAAGCCTGGACGACGCGATGTACCTATTTAGTCCCCGTCGGATTTCCCGCCGCAAGGCATGTCGACGTCAAGCTTATTTGCGCCTCTAAAGAGATACACCATCATGTGCTCCTTTGCACCAAGCGAGCGCCCTGTGGTGGGGTGACTTGAAGAAAAGTGAGAATATGCTTTTTGCTTCGAACCCCCAGCAGTGCCTCTAGACAAATGGGCAAGATTGGAAAATGAAACAAATAAATAATTTATTTTGCTCATTACGTATTTAATCCAATTTTAGTTGTGGAAATTCCGCAAACCGCTTTTTCCACGCCGTAGCTGTGCGGTAGCGTTGCTCCCCACGTTGTTAGTTGTCGGTGTCGTCGTCGTGTGACGACGACACGGCTATGGTTCTGCTGCTTCACCCATCATCATCTTGTTGGCGTCAGATGCTTGATGGGTGCTCCACTCCACATTGACAGGCTCCAGCGAAACCATGCAAGGAGTTTCCCGTCGTCGTCGTCGTCGTCGTCAAGAAAACGGTTTTTCTACTCACCGTCCGTGGTACGTTCGGTGCGTCCTCTCGTTAAGCTTAATTAAATTATAAAAGTAAATAGAAGCAATTTTCATTTCGCATTAATGTTGCAGTCGTCGTCGTTGTCGTCGTTGTCACCAACGACGGTACCTAATGGGAAGGAAGCCTAACTGCATTACAAGTGAGCCTATTATAAGGGTGATGCAGAGCTTATAGATGACTCTGAACTAGCTCAGCGGTAAACCGAAATGCTCCTCCACAAGGCCTAAAGAGGCAGCGTGAGCATTTTCATTCCAACCATAGGTGTGTATCTTCCATACTTGATGACAGAAAAGGAAATTAACGAGCGCCACATGTTGAAAACAATTTGCTAGGAGCTTATCAAATTCGAAATGAGGCTGCAACGGTGTCTTTGTGTAACGGTTTTCTTTCCTTCCCGGAACAATAGATTCTTGCCTTACAGGCTTGGATAGTGGCTTTCCACTTTTGTTCTGCTCAGCTAATGACGATACATTAGCGTAAACAACACTTTTCCGGAGGAATTTCCAAGGAACTCCCGGAGGAATTCCCGAGGAACTCCCGGAGGAATTCCCGAGGAACTCCCGGAGGAATTCCCGAGGAACTCCCGGAGGAATTCCCGAGGAACTCCCGGAGGAATTCCCGAGGAACTCCCGGAGGAATTCCCGAGGAACTCCCGGAGGAATTCCCGAGGAACTCCCGGAGGAATTCCCGAGGAACTCCCGGAGGAATTCCCGAGGAACTCCCGGAGGAATTCCCGAGGAACTCCCGGAGGAATTCCCGAGGAACTCCCGGAGGAATTCCCGAGGAACTCCCGGAGGAATTCCCGAGGAACTCCCGGAGGAATTCCCGAGGAACTCCCGGAGGAATTCCCGAGGAACTCCCGGAGGAATTCCTGAGGAACTCCCGGAGGAATTCCCGAGGAACTCCCGGAGGAATTCCCGAGGAACTCCCGGAGGAATTCCCGAGGAACTCCCGCAGGAATTCCCGAGGAACTCCCGCAGGAATTCCCGAGGAACTCCCGGAGGAATTCCCGAGGAACTCCCGGAGGAATTCCCGAGGAACTCCCGGAGGAATTCCCGAGGAACTCCCGGAGGAATTCCCGAGGAACTCCCGGAGGAATTCCCGAGGAACTCCCGGAGGAATTCCCGAGGAACTCCCGGAGGAATTCCCGAGGAACTCCCGGAGGAATTCCCGAGGAACTCCCGGAGGAATTCCCGAGGAACTCCCGGAGGAATTCCCGAGGAACTCCCGGAGGAATTCCCGAGGAACTCCCGGAGGAATTCCCGAGGAACTCCCGGAGGAATTCCCGAGGAACTCCCGGAGGAATTCCCGAGGAACTCCCGGAGGAATTCCCGAGGAACTCCCGGAGGAATTCCCGAGGAACTCCCGGAGGAATTCCCGAGGAACTCCCGGAGGAATTCCCGAGGAACTCCCGGAGGAATTCCCGAGGAACTCCCGGAGGAATTCCCGAGGAACTCCCGGAGGAATTCCCGAGGAACTCCCGGAGGAATTCCCGAGGAACTCCCGGAGGAATTCCCGAGGAACTCCCGGAGGAATTCCCGAGGAACTCCCGGAGGAATTCCCGAGGAACTCCCGGAGGAATTCCCGAGGAACTTTCGGAGGAATTCCCGAGGAACTCCCGGAGGTATGGCCGAGAAACTCCCGGAGGAATCTCCGAGAAAATCATGAAGGGATTCACGAGGAAATCCTGGAGGAATTTCCGAAAAACTTCCACAAGAATTTAAAAGGAACTCCTGAAAGCATTCCCGAGGAACTTCCGGAAGAATTCTCGAGGAAATCCTAAAGTTATTCACAAGGAAATCCTGGAGAAATTTCTGAGGAAACCCTGGATGAATTTGCGAGAAACCTCCGGAAGAATCCCCAAGGAACTCCTGGAGGCATTTCCGAGGAACTTCTGGAGGAATTTACGAGAAACTTCCAGAGGAATTTCCGAGAAACTCCTGGAGAAAATCTCGAAGAAATCCTACATGAATTCCTTAGGAAACCCTGGAGTAATTCCCAAGGAATTATCGGAGAAATTTCCGAGAACATCTTGGATGATTTCCTGATAAACTGCCGGAAGAATTTCGGCAAATCTCCTAGAGGTATTTCCGAAAAAGGAGGATTTTCGGTAGGGATTCCTGAGGAGCTCTAGGAAGAATTCCTGAGAAAGCCCCGAAGGCATTCACGATAAACTTCCGGAAGAATTCCAAGAGGAATACCTGAGGAACTCCCGGAGGAATTCTCGAGAAACTCCCGGAGTAATTACCAAGAAACTCCTGCACAAATTCCCAGGAAATTCCTGAAGGAACTCTTGAGAACTCTTGGAAGAATTCACGGGGAACTCTTGGAGGAATTCTTAGCGAATTACTGGAGAAATTCCCGAGGAACTCTTGGAGAACTACTGTAGGAATTCCCGAAGAGCTCCTGAAAAAAATCCGAGAAACGCGTCCAGCCATTACCGTGCGACACATATAGTACAACTTTTGCAACATTCTACACACTTAATTTTTAATACCGAGAACGGTATTTTTTTGACGAAAATAGAACTGCTGAACACAGAAAAAAAATGGATAGTTTACTTTTTGCTCACATTTTTGACAGTTGGTGTACTGAGCCTCAGTAAAACCGATTACCGAAACTACCGAAATAGTTCTACTGTTCTAGTTTCATCAAAAAAAAATACCGAATAGGGAATTCAGAATTGAGTGTGTATATTAGCTCGTATATATGAATGACTGCTTACCTGAGGATGGGAATAAGTTTATGAATCAACCATTCATGATGAAAGAATTTACGTTGTTAGTAATCCCACCAGCAGAGTTACGGATACATGTGTGACTCCCATTCATCTGTCGGGAACGTTTTTCAACAACTTTTTTTCGAACACAGTAGTCGCAAAAGTTTGACTTATTGCTGCCCCCGTAGTGCGAACATTTCAATTTTCTGACATCATCTTTCAGTCGATAATTGCTCTTGGCATTAGGGAAGTACAATGTAGTGTTCCGTCACCCACCCTTGGTACTTGCGGCATTTAGTAGGTTTCTGGAAATGCTCACGTATACGAAAGTGTAATCATGAAACCTTCAACATGGAACATTAGCTTTTAAGACAACACTCTGAATAGACGTTCAGACTTGTTGTCGTATTTGAAAAAAAAACAAAAAGATATGCTTTTTCTCTCTGCAGAGAGTACGGCGCGAACTATTGCGCCCGGAGAAAAACTGGGAAAGCTTCTGTTTGTACCTAATTTATATTGCTCTCAATACCATTTATTTTCTTTCATAAACTTAAAACACATACCCGTTTAATTATGCGCATTACTCCACTGCACACTTGTCACATGTCAAACTCATCT